>NC_057811.1:352477028-352494706 GCF_018294505.1 Triticum aestivum | reverse complement strand
AAGACATCAATTGGGAAGAGATCACTCCAGCTGTTCCGCGTTATGGTCATTGAGAATGCGCCTTTCCTTGAGAGATTGCTTGTATCTGATCTAGAAGGTCCAACAAAAATCAGGGTCATTGACGCGCCGAAATTGACAGCGTTGGTGTACTCGTCTGCCAAATTCTCTGAACTCTTTATTGGATCCGTAATCGTTCAGGTACAACACTCATCTTCTTCTCCGCCTTCTTGAAATTCACATTTTTAAATTTCTTCTTGATGTATTTACGACTGTCTTCCAGAAAATGATCCCCACAAGCTTGACACAGTCTATGCGCACAGTGAAGATCTTGGCAATAAAATCTATCAGCCCCAATCTGGATCAAGTTGTTGGATTCCTTACATGCTTTCCTGCACGGAGAAGCTACTCATCGAGGTGAAACTTCTTTCCTATTAGTAAACGGTAATCACAACATAGCTCAATTTTTTTTCGTAATTTTCCCAAATTATGATGACAAGTGTAGTGTTCAAAACTGCATCTACGCACTGCACCGAAAGAAATGTTTTTAATATTTTTTCTCACGTGATCACCTGCATTGTTTTTTGTTGTAATACTATAGTAGCCTAGGCTAGTCGTAGTGGAAAGTAACTTAGACTAGTAACTCTATGGTTACCCTAAGAGCAAGTACTACCTCCGTCCTGGTTTACTCTTCCTATTTTGTAGTATCAAAATTTGACCATAGATTTAACTGACAAAATGTTAATGCAAGTCACTAAATATTATATCGTTGGATTGGTATTTGAACATAATTTCAAATGGTATAATTTTTGGTGACATGCATTGGCATTTTCTTAGGTAAATCCATGGTCAAAATTTTACACTAAATACGAGGTAGTACAAAAGTGGGCTATAACGGCCCTCCACTATGTAGGCCAAAACACGTGCCAAATTCACTTGTGATGCATTTGGCATCGATGCCCCTCCATTGCTCACCAGGTGCCCCAATCTGGATCACCTACTTTGCTCCGGTGCCAAATTAACACACGCGAGGAAAAAAACACTTGCGTGGGAGAGAGAGAGAGAGAGGACTGAGGCAATAAAAACACTTGTTTGGGAGAGTGAGAGGTTGGTGTAGTTGGTTTGATTGATTTTTTTATACATGTGGGTCTGTGTGCACAGCGGTGCCAACTCTCTCACATCGTGAGAGCGGTGCCAAAATCTTTTGATTTGACATCGATGCGTATTATGTGGCATACTTTTGAGAAATATGGCATCAGCCACATAGTGGAAGGCAACAAATGCCCAAGCTCTTCACGTGCTTGTAGCGACCAGACCTCAAACAGTCTAATCTTTGTGCATCAGTGTCATCCCTGGATCGGTAATGCTGACATGCACAGTACTTGAAGGATTTATAACAGAGTAGCAATCACACACTTATTACATCAAATGTCTCAAAAGAGAACTTATTACAATAAATATGGCTTAAGGCCATCTAATACGATAACAGCGGAAGGCTTGGAAGATAAAGTGAGTCCATCAACTCCAACGGCATCACTGAGTGAAAGACCACGACCTAAGGCTCCTTACTCGTCGTCTGAAAAGTCTGCAACATGATACGTTGCAGCCCGAAAACGGGTCAGCACATGGAATATGCTGGCAATGTAACATAAATGAGTAATGAACAGAATAATGCTATCACTACATGCATATTTGGCTGGTGGAGGCTGTATGGTTAATATGTTTTGCGAAAAGCCAATTTTTCCTACAACAAAGGAATATATTTTATTTAACTATCACGGTGGTTGTTAAACATTGAGAATGGTAATCCCCATCTCAATCCCAATTAAAAATTAATCAATAACCCAATCAAATTATATAATTAAGAGTGATGAGATCCACATGATAATCCAAGAAACAGATACTCAAGATGTCCATAACCGGGGACACGGCTAACCATGATTAGTTTGTACACTCTGCAGAGGTTGGTGCACTTTTCCCCACAAGACTCGATCTCCTCCGTTTGATTTCTCGCACTACCTGATGTTTGAGAAACGGATCACTGAGACACAGTCTTTCCAAGGAGGTCCCCTTAACCGATAGATAGGCCGGTACACCTACAATCCCCTACATCTGCTAGCCCATCATGGAAAGGTTTCCCACAACTTACTCAACTATGCCAGTGCCCATAATGGCATGTGGCTGCACACGAAAGTTTCTAGCATGAATAATCTTATGATCCCTTTGAGCCTGGGTGGCAGTCCATAGGAGAATCACACGGTACCCCGAGATTTCCAAAAAATACAGGCAATCACTAGATACCCCAGGTGCCTCAATCCACCCAGATGTGTATTTAAGTTGCCACCTTAAGTTGAACCATTAATTAACAATCTCACATCTGTCATGGATACTCTCAAAACCCAATCCACGTCTACGAGCATAGCATAGCAATATAAGCAACGTAGAAGTAACTCCCAAAGGTTTAAATGCAGGCAATAGGTTCTACCTCATCATCTACTTCCCAATACCCACAATTTAATTCAGATCCTAACCATGCAATTGTTTGAGGATGATCTAATGCAATAAAACTGGGTAGTAAAGAAGTATGATCGAAGTGTTACTTGCCTTGCTGACGATCCGCGAAACCTAGAGACTCGTAGTAGCACGCTTCGCACTCCGGGTACTCTATCGCAACAAACAAGCATACAATAAGAAATCAAGCAAGGGCACGGGTAAAACTCAAATAAGAGATCTAACCACAAAGTTCAACTTAAGAACTCCGGTTTGGAAAAAGAATCAAATCAAACGAAGCAACAAAACTCAACCGGCGAAAGAAACAAGCTTCGTTTACTAATCTGGACTAAAGTCAAATTTTACAGTAGCAAAAACTTGTTTAAGTTGGTTAAATAGAAAGAGGGTTTCGAGATGAAACTCAAGGCGCTTGAATCGCCTGATTCCGATAAACGAGCGAAAAGTTATACTAGAACAAAAATCAGATCAGAAATCGCGATAAAAAATAATCGCAGAAAATCCGAGAAAAAGAAAAACTGACGAACAGGCTAACGAACGAACGTTCGCTGTCTGCGGCTAAACGGTGAAAACCATTCGTTAAAACGAACTAACGAACGGGCGTTCGCTAAATAACTAAACCAAAAATAATAAACCGAACCAGATCTAAAAAAGGATCTAGGTTTAGAAAAAAAACCGTCGGTTCTCTCGCGAAAACCGAGGCGGCGGCGGCGGCTCCCTCCAGCGAAAGTCCGGCGAACGGCGGCGGGCGGCTCCGGTGAGACGGCGCGGGGCGGCGGCGTCGGGCTAGGGTTAGGGCGCGGGTGGGCTGGAGCGGCTGGTGGGCTTCGGCGGCTCGGGGGTGGCGGCTTATAAAGGCCCCCCGGGCGGAGTCCCGCTCGGGTACGGCCCGGAGTCGGTTTGACTTTTTTATATATAATTCCGACGTGCATAAAAAGAAAGAAAATAAATACTAAACAGACTCCAAAAATCCCAAAATAAATTTTCCCTGTCCTCTAAAAATAGGCCGGACAAGGTGAACATTTATTTGGGCCTAAAATGCAATTTTGAAAAACGCATATTTTTCCTAATTCAAATAAAACAGCGATAAAACTCCGAATAAAAATCTCATTTGATTTTAATATTAAATCTCCAATATTTCTTTATTTTGAGGAAGTCATTTTATCCTCTCTCTTTTATTTTAATAAAAGAAATATTCAAAGAGAAAATAATTAAAATCAAACGATCTTCTTTTCAAAATTCAAGAAAAATTCGAATATGAAAATAATGAAATCCCCAACTCTCTCCGCGGGTCCTTGAGTTGCGTAGAATTTCTAGGATCAAACCAAAAATGCAATAAAATATGATATGCACTGATGATCTAATGTATAACATTCCAAATTGAAAATTTGGGATGTTACAAACCTACCCCCTTAAGATGAATCTCGCCCTCGAGATTCGGTTTGGCTAGAAAATAGGTGTGTGTGATCTTTCCGTAGGTCTTCCTCTCGTTCCCAGGTGGCTTCATCTTCGGTATGGTGACTCCACTGAACTTTGCAGTACTTGATTACTTTGTTGCGTGTGACTCGGCTAGCAAACTCGAGTATCCTGACTGGTTTCTCCTCATAGGTCAAATCGCTATCCAACTGTATCGCTTCCAGCGGCACTGTATCTCTCAGAGGAATATCAGCCATCTCTGCGTGGCACTTCTTCAACTGAGAAACGTTTAACCCATCGTGAACTCCTGACAATCCTTCGGGCAATTCCAACTTATAAGCAACTTCTCCCATACGTTCCAAAACTTTGTATGGTCCCACAAAACGTGGCGCTAACTTTCCCTTAACTCCAAAGCTCTTTACTCCTCGAAGTGGAGATACACGAAGATACACTCTGTCTCCAACTTCGTATACTGTCTCCTTGCATTTAGAATCCGCATAGCTCTTCTGCCTAGACTGGGCTACCTTGGGTCTATCGCGAATTAGCTTAACCTTCTCTTCAGACTCTTTAATCAAATCTGGTCCAAACAACTGTCGGTCTCCAACTTCGTCCCACAACAATGGTGTTCTGCACCTACTTCCATATAGTGCTTCGAAAGGGGCCATTTTCAAACTGGTTTGATAACTGTAGTTATAAGAGAACTCTGCATACGGCAAATTATCGTCCCAACTAGATCCATAGTCTAGCGCACAAGCTCTCAACATGTCTTCCAGAATCTGATCGACTCTTTCAGTCTGTCCATCCGTCTGTGGGTGAAACGCTGTACTGAACTCTAGCCTGGTTCCCAAAGTTTCATGCAACTGATTCCAAAACTTTGAAGTAAACTGGGTTCCTCTATCTGATACAATGGTCCTCGGAACTCCATGTAGACATACGATCCTGGTCATGTATATCTTTGCCAACTTAGCACTGGTGTAAGTGGTCTTCACTGGGATGAAGTGAGCTGCCTTCGTCAAACGATCGACTACAACCCATATCGAGTCATAGCCTAAACGAATCCTGGGTAATCCCGTGATAAAGTCCATGCCTAGTTTATCCCACTTCCATTTGGGTATCGGCAATGGTTGTAGCAATCCCACTGGCTTCTGATGCTCTACCTTCACTCTCTGACATACATCACAAACTGCTACATACTCCGCAATATCCTTCTTCATTCCGGTCCACCAGAAACTATCCTTCAAATCCAGATACATCTTGGTATTTCCTGGGTGAATCGAATATGGCGAATCATGGGCCTCTTGCAGAATCAACTTCCTGATCTCCTGATCATTTGGCACATATACGCGGTCCTCAAACCATAAGGTATCGTGCTCATCCTCACGAAATCCTTTAGCCTTTCCTTTACTCATTCTTTCCTTTATTTCGGCTATCTCCTTGTCCGTCTTCTGAGCTTCTCTAATCTTATCCATCAAAGTAGATTGAATCTCCAAAGCTGCTACATATCCTCTCGGAACTATTTCCAAACATAGCTCGCGTAGGTCTTCTGCTAACTCCTTGGGTAATTCTCCGGTCATGAGTGTATTGACATGACTTTTGCGGCTCAACGCATCAGCTACTACGTTAGCCTTTCCGGGATGATAAAGCAATCTCATATCATAATCCTTAATGACCTCTAACCATCTCCTCTGCCTGAGATTCAACTCCTTCTGCGTGAAGATATACTTCAAACTCTTGTGATCCGTGTATACCTCACAATGGTTTCCGATGAGAAAATGTCTCCATGTCTTCAACGCATGCACTACGGCTACTAACTCCAAATCATGCGTAGCATAATTTAACTCATGGGGTTTAAGCTGTCGTGAGGCATATGAAACAACTCTTCCCTCCTGCATAAGTACGGCTCCAAGTCCTCAACGAGAAGCGTCGCAATACACTTCATAATCCTTGCGTTGATCTGGCAGAATGAACACTGATGATGTAACCAAGCGTCTCTTCAACTCCTGAAAACTGGCCTCACATTCCTCAGTCCATTTGAATTTGGTGTCCTTCTTCAACAACTCCGTCATAGGCTTTGCAATCTTTGAGAAATTCTCAATGAACCTTCGGTAGTATCCTGCGAGTGCAAGAAAACTCCGGAACTCTCCAACTGTCTTGGGTGACTCCCAATTTTTCACAGTGACAACCTTGGTGGGATCTACTTCTATTCCTTCTCCGGATATAACATGTCCAGGGAATCCAACTTCCTTCAGCCAAAACTCACACTTGCTGAACTTGGCGTATAACTGATGTTCCCTGAGCTTCCTAAGTACCAAACGCAAGTGCTCCTTATGTTCTTCTTCATTCTTTGAGTAGACCAGAATATCATCAATGAACACCACGACGAACTTATCCAAAAACTCCATAAACACCTTGTTCATCATGTTCATAAAATAGGCAGTTGCGTTAGTCAGGCCAAATGACATAACGGTATACTCATATAGCCAGTACCTTGTGGTAAAAGCTGTCTTAGGTATATCCTGCTCTCGAATCTTCAGCTGGTGATACCCTGATCACAAATCGATCTTGGAAAACACCTTAGCTCCTTGCAGCTGGTCAAACAAATCATTGATCATCGGCAGTGGGTACTTGTTCTTGATCGTCACCTCATTCAGTCCTCGATAATCAACAACCATCCTTAACGATCCATCCTTATTCTCCACTGGAAGTACTGGTGATCCCCAAGGTGACGAACTTGGGCGTATATAACCTTTATCCAGTAACTCCTTAATATTCTTCTTAATTTCCACCAAATCCTTTGCGGGCATTCTGTACGGTCTCTTAGATATTGGCCATGTGCCTGGCAAAAGCTCAATTAAAAACTCAATGTCTCTATCCGATGGCATGCCTGGCAACTCTTCTAGAAATACATCCGGAAAATCCTTCACCGCTGGTACTTCCTCTTGTACAACTCCTGATAAGGAATTTACTTGAGTCCTATTCGGTACATGCCGGGATACATACTTGATTCTTCTTCCTTCTGGGGTGGTGAGCAAAATCGTCTTACTGGCGCAATCGATGTTTCCTCATACATCGATAGCCAATCCATACCCAGAATCACATCCAGACCTTGTAACTCCAAAATTAATAGATCTGAGGGGAAAACATGCCTACCTATGGTCAATGGCATCTGAAAACATCCATGGCTTGCCATATACTCTGCTCCGGGTGAGCTTACTAGCATAGGTGTCTTAAGAACTCTAGTGGGCAACTTATACTTATCCACAAACCCCCTTGATATGTATGAATGCGATGCACCAGTATCAAAAAGTATGACTGCAGTAAATGACTTAACCAAAAACTTAACTATTACTGCATCTGGCTGGGCTTCAACCTCCTCCACGTTAACGTGGTTCACTTGTCCCCTGTTGAAAGGGTTGGGCTTCTTCCCAGAGCTTCCATTGATGTTTCCATTCTTGGCTTCAGGACATTCATTGGCGTAATGTCCGGTCTTCTAGCACTTGTAGCAAGTAACATGGCTTAGATCTTTCTTGGTGGGTGTTGCCGGGTTGGAACGGTTCTGTCCGCTACTTCCTCCATTACCATTACCATTCTTGGAGCCACTATGGTTGTGCGTACTTCCTCCATTATGAGTGTGGCCTCCATGGTTATGAACGAGTCCTCCCGAGTTCGGGGTGAAACGGGGTCTCTCCTGGGCTCCAGAGTTATACTTCCCTTGTCCATACTTCCTCTTGCGGTTGTCAATCTGCTGCTGCTTCCCTTCAAGCATGAGAGCTCTATCCACCAACTCCTGGTAGTTATTGAAATTTGCCACTATCAATTGGATGCTCAGCTCATCATTCAGTCCTTCCAAAAACTTCTCCTTCTTAGCTGCATCTGTAGCGACGTCATCTGGGGCATAACGTGCTAACTTACTAAATTCATCCACATACTGGCCAACAGTGCACCCTCCTTGGCGTAAGTTGCGAAACTCACGCTTCTTCATGGGCATAGCTCCTGCTGATACATGGGCAGTGCGAAAAGCCTACTGGAACTGGTCCCATGTCACAGTGTCAATGGGGTAAGTGACTATGAAATTCTCCCACCATGATGTCGCGGGTCCATCAAGCTGATGTGTGGCAAAACGCACTCTCTCCACATCTGTGCATCCTGCAGTAGTCAACTCCCTTTCAATCTTGCGGAGCCAATCATCTCCAACAATCGGCTCGGTGCTACTGGAGAACACCGGCGGATTCAGCCTAAGAAAATGGGCTAAGTGATCAACTGATGGTGGTGGTGGTGGGTTGTTGTTGTTGTTCCCCTGGTTCTGATTCTGGACTAGTATCTGCATCAATGTGTTCTGCTGCTGGATCAACTGAGTGAGCTCCGGTGGGAAAGCAAATCCATTGTCGCGTCTCGGAGGCATCTGATGGGTTTAGAAAAGATGAGAAAACATAGTAGAATGAGGTCTAGGGGGAAAACACTACCCATATGCACATGAGACAAACACAAACATATCACTCAATCAATCAAACAAAGGCATACAATCGGTCTAGAACTATCGTTACAAAAGTGCTTGGACTATACTATATACATGGTGGAATACTACTACTGATAGGGTGGTCGACTAGAAAAATAGCTCAGTCGAAGACTCCATGATATCTGCTCCAGCTTCATCAACATAGTCATCATCGCTATCGTCAGGGTCCGAGTTAGTGTCGTCGATGATGATGTAGTTCTCCGGGCAAGTGGAATCATCATCTTCTCCTCCTGGCGCGGGGTCTCCCATGAAAACTCCTAGCTTCTTTATCAGGTTGTCATTCTTCTCCACTAGTATGACAATTTCCTCCATATAATCTGCTAGCCCATCATGGAAAGGTTTCCCACAACTTACTCAACTATGCCAGAGCCCATAATGGCATGTGGCTGCACACGAATGTTTCTAGCATGAATAATCTTATGATCCCCTTGAGCCTGGGTGGCAGTCCATAGGAGAATCACACGGTACCCCGGGATTTCCAAAAAATACACGCAATCACTGGATTCCCCAGGTGCCTCAATCCACCCAGATGTGTATTTAAGTTGCCACCTTAAGTTGATCCATTAATTAACAATCTCACATCTGTCATGGATACTCTCAAAACCCAATCCACGTCTACGAACATAGCATAGCAATATAAGCAACGTAGAAGTAACTCCCAAAGGTTTAAATGTAGGGCAATAGGTTCTACCTCATCATCTACTTCCCAATACCCACAATTTAATTCAGATCCTAACCATGCAATTGTTTGAGGATTGATCTAATGCAATAAAACTGGGTAGTAAAGAAGTATGATCAAAGTGTTACTTGCCTTGCTGACGATCCGCGAAACCTAGAGACTCGTAGTAGCACGCTTCGCACTCCGGGTACTCTATCGCAACAAACAAGCATACAATAAGAAATCAAGCAAGGGCACGGGTAAAACTCAAATAAGAGATCTAACCACAAAGTTCAACTTAAGAACTCCGGTTTGGAAAAAGAATCAAATCAAACGAAGCAACAAAACTCAACCGGCGAAAGAAACAAGCTTCGTTTACTAATCTGGACTAAAGTCAAATTTCACAGTAGGAAAAACATTACAGTAGGAAAAACTTGGTTAAACATAAAGAGGGTTTCGAGACGAAACTCTAGGCGCTTGAATCGCCTGATTCCGAGAAACGAGCGAAAAGTTATACTAGAACGAAAATCAGATCAGAAATCGCGATCGAAAATAATCGTGGAAAATCCGAGAAAAAGAAAAACTGACGAATAGGCTAACGAACGAACGTTCGCTGTCTGCGGCTAAACGGTGAAAACCGTTCGTTAAAACGAACTAACGAACGGGCGTTCAATAAATAACTAAACCAAAAAAATAAACCGAACCGGATCTAAAAAAAGGATCTAGGTTTAGAAAAAAAAACGTCGGTTCTCTCGCGAAAACCGAGGCGGCGGCGGCTACCTCCGGCGAAAGTCCGGCGAACGGCAGCGGCAATGGGTGGCTCCGGCGAGACGGTGCGGGGCCGTGGGTCGGCGGCGTCGGCGGCGAGGCGCATCGGCGGCGGATGAAGTGGCGAGGCGCTGTGGCGGCGGCTGCGGCGGCGGCGACGTCGGGCTAGGGTTAGGGCGCGGGTGGGCTTGCGGCGGCTGGTGGGCTTCAGCGGCTCGGGGGTGGCAGCTTATAAAGGCCCCCCGGGCGGAGTCCCGCTCGGGTACGGCCCGGAGTCGGTTTGACTTTTTTTTAACTAATTCCGACGTGCAGAAAAAGAAAAAAAAGAAATACTAAACGGACTCCAAAAATCCCGAAGTAAATTTTCCCCGTCCTCTAGAAATAGGCCGGACAAGGTGACCATTTATTTTGGCCTAAAATGCAATTTTGAGAAACGCATATTTTTCCTAATTCAAATAAAATAGCGATAAAACTCCGAATAAAAATCTTATTTGATTTTAATATTAAATCTCCGATATTTCTTTATTTTGAGGTAGTCATTTTATCCTCTCTCTTTTATTTTAATAAAAGAAATATTCGAAGAGAAAATAATTAAAATCAAACGATCCTCTTTTCAAAATTCGAGAAAAATTCGAACATGAAAATAATGAAATCCCCAACTCTCTCCGCGGGTCCTTGAGTTGCGTAGAATTTCTAGGATCAAACCAAAAATGAATAAAATATGATATGCACTGATGATCTAATGTATAACATTCCAAATTGAAAATTCTGGATGTTACAGTGCTCCTAGGTAAATGATAGGAAAGAGAAAGAGAGAGAGAGAGAGAGAGAGAGAGTGAGTGAAAAAATATCACTAGCCAGCCAACCCTATCGTATGAGCGAATGATATTGGTACGTCTTGATGACACGTCAATCTTATACAGCCAGCTGCTCTAATATGTTCTCTTCTTTTGCAGATAAAAAAGACCCAAAAGTGAAAAATTTGCTGCACTATAACAATCTCATCGAATGCCTTGATCTCCATCTTATAGAAATTGATTTGATCGACTACCGAGGCAGCACATCTGAGATTAAATTGGCCAGGTTCTTTGTTCTGGAGGCAAGTGTGCTCCAGGTAATGAGGTTGGGCGTTCTCTGGCGCAACAATGAATGGTATGCTGATCACCGCAAGTGTCTAAGCCTAAATGACAAAGTCTCCGCAGAAGCTGAATTTATTTTTGAAACATCAAGTGGCCAGAGACTCAAAAATTTATTTGCCCATTAGTGAATTATCAGGGCGGTGGATTTTAGTTTGTACGATAATGCTGCATCCACCTAAAGTAACGAAAGTTCTTACGTGAACTTCCTAGATTCCTTCTTCATAGGTGCAGCATTACTCCTAACATTTGTAATATCAGTTTGAAACTTGTAATATTGCCATGTCCTATTTCTGTGTTTTCAAAATCCTGCGAATCAAATAGGTCCTGAGTTGGTGATGATGTTGTGCCTGCCATCTTTCACCAATAGCCGTCGGATCTAGATCTGATGCATACAAACCAAACTTCTCCAGTTTTGCAAAAAGATGCCCGCACTTGTTCCCTATTTACAAACAACTCCTGGTCTCTCACAATCAGCCTTATCTCCTCCCCACCACATGTAGAAGGCCATGGGAAAATCTGGCGTGATGGCCGTTGCCGGCGCCATCCACCCCCAATCTTGGTGTTCCGTGCAATGCACGGGCATCTACGCACGGGAAATTATGTCGAACACGGCTAGTTGTAAGCAGGCTAGCTCTACAGCCATGATGATAGTGACTGCAGACGGTGAGGCTGACTATGGTATGCCGAACACCGCGCCTATACTCAGGTGTCATCTCCGGCGCAGGGTCTTGTCACTTCACTGTGAGGAGCAACACGTAATAATTTGACCAACGGGTAGTACAGTGCTACTACATTGGTAGTACTACTAGTAGTACTAGCACCATCGTCTGGATTTAGTAGTAGTACCACATCCATCTGGATTTAGTATTTGACTAGCAATATCAAGTAATGCATGTTAAAAAATTTACTACTCCCTCTGTATATAAATAGATGTTGTATTGTTTTATTCCTTCCGGTAGATGGCTCAAATGTGAAGTCTCATCAATCAGACTACTATTGTACTCACCGAGTGCTCAGCTTTGTAAGCTACCAACAAAAAATTGCAATCAAATACTACTATTGTACTCCCTCCGTACTGGTGCATTAGTCACGTTATGAAAACCAAATAGTAATCCCAAAACTTTTAGGCGTGGTGCATTAACTACCCACCTCGTTCCCTGTTTTTTGCCATGAAAAAAGAAATCACCCAATACGAGACGTGGGGTGCGTATGCAACCAATGACTTGAGACTACTCCCTCCGTGTAGGTGTTTAGGTCATCTTAGAGCAAGTGAAAAAGAGGAGTGGGCTCTTGCTACCTCTTGAGCACTGCGTTGGTTTTCCCTCAAAGAGGAAAGGGTGATGCAGTAAAGTAGCATAAGTATTTCCCTCAGTTTTTAAGAACCAAGGTATCAATCCAGTAGGAGATCACGCACGAGTCCCTCGCACCTACACAAACAAATAAGAACCTCACAACCAACGCGATAAAGGGGTTGTCAATCCCTCAACGGTCACTTACGAGAGTGAGATCTGATAGATATGATAAGATAATATTTTTGGTATTCTTATGATAAAGAGAAATAAAGATGCAAAGTAAAATAAAAGGCAAAAGAAATAACTAAGTGTTGGAAGATTAATATGATGGAAAATAAACCCGGGGGCCATAGGTTTCACTAGTGGCTTCTCTCAAGAGCATAAGTATTACGGTGGGTGGACAAATTACTTTTGAGCGATTGATAGAATTCAGCATAGTTATGAGAATATCTAGGTATGACCATGTATATAGGCATCATGTCCGTGACAAGTAGATCGACTCCTGCCTGCATCTACTACTATTACTCCACACATCGACCGCTATCCAGCATGCATCTAGAGTATTAAGTTCATAAGAACAGAGTAACGCATTAAGCAAGATGACATGATGTAGAGGGATAAACTCATGCAATATGATATAAACCCCATCTTGTTATCCTCGATGGCAACAATACAATACGTGCCTTGCTGCCCCTGCTGTCACTGGGAAAGGACACCGCAAGATTGAAACCAAAGCTAAGCACTTCTCCCATTGCAAGAAAGATCAATCTAGTAGGCCAAACCAAACTGATAATTCGAAGAGACTTGCAAAGATAACCAATCATACATAAAAGAATTCAGAGAAGATTCAAATATTGTTCATAGATAAACTTGAACATAAACCCACAATTCATCAGTCTTAACAAACACACCGCAAAAGAAGATTACATCAAATAGATCTCCACGAGAATCGTGGAGAACTTTGTATTGAGATCCCAAGAGAGAGAAGAAGCCATCTAGCTAATAACTATGGACCCGAAGGTCTGAGGTAAACTACTCACACATCATCGGAGAGGCTATGGTGTTGATGTAGAAGCCCTCCGTGATCAATGCCCCCTCCGGCGGAGCGCCGGAAAAGGCCCCAAGATGGGATCTCATGGGTACAGAAGGTTGCGGTGGTGGAATTAGGTTTTTGGCTCCGTATCTGAGAGTTTGGGGGTACGTAGGTATATATAGGAGGAAGAAGTACGTCGGTGGAGCAACGTGGCCCCACGAGGGTGGAGGGCGCGCCCAGGGGGGTAGGTGCGCCCCCTGCCTCATGCTCTCCTGGTTGCTTTCTTGACGTAGGGTCCAAGTCCTCTAGATCACGTTTGTTCCGAAAATCACGTTCCCGAAGGTTTCATTCCGTTTGGACTCCGTTTGATATTCTTTTTCTGCGAAACACTGAAATAGGCAAAAAAACAGCAATTTGGACTGGCCTCTGGTAAAGAGGTTAGTCCGAAAAATAATATAAAATTGTATAATAAATCCCATTAACATCCAAAACAGAATAAAATATAGCATGGAACAATAAAAAATTATAGATACGTTGGAGACGTATCAAGCATCCCCAAGCTTAATTCTTGCTCATCCTCGAGTAGGTGTATGATAAAAACAAAATTTTTGATGTGGAATGCTACTTAGCATAATTTTCAATCTAATTCTCTTAATTGTGGTATGAATATTCAGATCTGAAAGATTCAAGACAAAAGTTTAATATTGACATAAAAATATAGTACTTCAAGCATACTAACTAAGCAATTATGTCTTCTCAAAATAACATGGCCAAAGAAAGTTATCCCTACAAAATCATATAGTCTGGCTATGCTCTATCTTCACCACACAAAGTATTTAAATCATGCACAACCCCGATGACAAGCCAAGCAATTGTTTCATACTTTTGGTGTTCTGAAACTTTTTCAATCTTCACGCAATACATGAGCGTGAGCCATGGATATAGCACTATATGTGTAATAGAATGGTGGTTGTGGAGAAGACAAAAAGGGAGAAGATAGTCTCACATCAACTAGGCGTATCAACGGGCTATGGAGATGCCCATTAATAGATATCAATGTGAGTGAGTAGGGATTGCCATGCAACGGATGCATTAGAGCTATAAGTATATGAAAGCTCAACAAAAGAAACTAAGTGGGTGTGCATCCAACTCGCCTACTCACGAAGACCTAGGGCATTTTGAGGAAGCCCATCATTGGAATATACAAGCCAAGTTCAATAATGAAAAATTCCCACTAGTATATGAAAGTGATATCATAGGAGACTCCCTATCATGAAGATCATGGTGCTGGTTTTTTCTCAGCCAACTGGCCTGGAGGTTAATTACCACAAATCTTCTATGATCCCAATAAATGTTGCCCAGGAGGAAATTCAGAGATTGGCATCCATTTTTGGTTGTCAAGTGGGAAAGATGCCCTTCACCTATCTAGGTTTACCAGTTGGAACTTCCAAACCTGCAATGTCTGTTGTGCTGCCTCTGGTTACTTGCATGGAGAGTAGAATGTCTGCTAGTTCATCTTTCCTAGCTCAGGGAGGTCGACTGCAATACTTAAATTCTGCTTTGTCCTCCTTACCAATCTTCTTCCTCTGCAGTTTGCTTATTGCTCCTGGTATTTTGAAGCAACTGCAGAGAATTCAAAGGCAGTGCTTGTGGAGGAAAAATAGGCAGGAACCTGCTCCTTCTCTGGCTGCTTGGGATCTGATTTGTAGACCCAAAAACAAAGGAGGGCTTGGCATTCTCGACCTTGTTTTTCAAAATGTGGCCCTCTTACTGAAGCATGTCAACAAGCTTCTCAACAAGGTTGATATTCCTTGGGTACATCTCATTTGGAACTCTTATTACCATGAGCTTGTCCCACAAGGAACCTCTCCATGTGGGTCTTTCTGGTGGAAGGATATTCTCAAACTACTGGATCAATTCAGAGAAGTCACATGGGTTAAAGTTAATGTGGGTGACACTGCTCTTTTCTGGCAGGATAAATGGCATCTTGGAAACTCTGTTTTGCCTTTGCAGCACAGGTTTCCCAGGTTATTTTCTTATGTCAAAGATGCTCTGGTCTCAATCAAGGATGGATTTTCTGCCCCTGACCTGATCTCTTGGTTTCATCTCCCACTTTCTGAATAGGCGCACAATGAGCTTCTGGTTCTGAAATCTCTTATGCAGAATCATGAGAGGAATCCTGATCTGAAGGATGTTTGGTCTTGGCATGGCTCAAACAAACCCTATACTCCCAAACAGTTTTATGTATCCAGGTTCACTAATCATACTTTTAACCCTGTCTTGACTTGGATTTGGAGGAGCTGCTACACCATGAAGATTAAGGTCTTTGCCTGGATGCTAATAATGGATAGGCTCAACACCAAGGATATGGTGGAAAGAAGGCCTTGGCATATAGATGATGGAGTTAATTGTGTGCTTTGTCCCACTCACACCAGGGAAGATAGGGATCATCTTTTCTTCAACTGTATTTTAGTCAGAGGGTTTGGAATTTTCTCCAGATTGATTGGGAGGCTAGGAATGACATGGGCCAGATTGTGCTCAATGCTAAGAGAAAATTTGCACACCCTTTCTTTGCTGAAGTGGTCTTCACTGCTTGCTGGAATATCTGGATCATCAGAAATGGAAAAGTTTTTAGGCATGAAAGGCCCAGATTTAATAGGTGGAGAGGGGCTTTTGTGAATGATATGCTTTTACTTTCTCACAGAATCAAGGTGAGGTTCAAGGAAGACCTGGTTAGATGGGTCTCCTTTCTCCCTCCTTAAATGTATTTTCTGTTTTCTTTTTTCCTTTTTAGCTACTCCTGGTAGCCTTTGTAATCTTTGTAATTATGTTATTTTAAATCAATAAATGGCTGTGGGGGCTTTCCCTACAGTGTTCAATCAAAAAAAAGATCATGGTGCTACTTTGAAGCACAAGTGTGGTAAAAGGATAGTAACATTGTCCCTTCTCTCTTTTTCTCTCATTTTTTTATTTGGGCCTTTTCTCTTTTTTATTTTATGGCCTCTTTTTTTCGTCCGGAGTCTCATCCCGACTTGTGGGGGAATCATAGTCTCCATCATCCTTTCCTCACTTGAGACAATGCTCTAAAAATGATGATCATCACACTTTTATTTACTTACAACTCAACAATTACAACTCAATACTTAGAACAAAATATGACTCTATGTGAATGCCTCTGGCGGTGTACCGGGATATGCAATGAATCAAGAGTGACATGTATGAAAGAATTATGAACGGTGGCTTTGCCACAAATACGATGTCAACTACATGATCATGCGAAGCAATTATGACAATGATGGAGCGTGTCATAGTAAACGGAACGGTGGTAAGTTGCATGGCAATATATCTCGGAATGTCTATGGAAATGCCATGATAGGTAGGTATGGTGGCTGTTTTGAGGAAGGCATATGGTGGGTGTATGATACCGGCAAAAAGTACGCAGTATTAGAGAGGCTAGCAATGGTGGAAGGAAGAGAGTGCGTATAATCCATGGACTCAACATTAGTCATAAAGAACTCATATATTTATTGCAAAAATCTACAAGTTATCAAAGCAAAGTATTACGCGCATGCTCCTAGGGGGATAGATTGGTAGGAAAAGACCATCGCTCGTCCCCGACCGCCACTCATAAGGAAGACAATCAATAAATAAATCATGCTCCGACTTCATCACATAACGGTTCACCATACGTGCATGCTACGGGAATCACAAACTTTAACACAAGTATTCCTCAAATCCACAACTACTCAACTAGCATGACTCTAATATCACCATCTTTATATCTCAAAACAATTATCAAGCATCAAACTTCTCATGGTATTCAACACACACTACAAAAAAAAGACACATCCGTGACATTATGGGCCGAACGAATTTTTTTTCTGTCATACATATGACACTTCTATGACAATAATTGTGACAAAACCCGGTATCATCATAGATGTGGTGGGCTCCTACTTCTATGACAAAAAATCATGACAGAAAATGGGCTTTTCGTCCTAGGCGGGCCGGAGACGCAACTGCATGACATTCTTTGGGCCGTCCATGATGGAAAAAACCGTGGTAGAAGCGAGGGCGAGGAAAATTTCGGGGAGTTCCCGGTTACGGTGGGAGGTCGGGGGCCGAGCGATGCGCATTTCTCTTGTACACGTACGCGCGTGTGTGCGAGGCGTTGGCTCTAACTGAACCCGAGCGAGGCGTTGGGCTCTAACTGAACCCGAGCGATTGCACTGCAGGCTACGCGTTACTGAACCCGAGCGATCGATCGATGGCTGTTAACTGAACCCGGTCGAGCGATTCCTTCGCTACTCCTGCTAACTGAAGCCGATCGATGCTGCCTCTGGGATGAACA
>NC_057811.1:352399823-352476493 GCF_018294505.1 Triticum aestivum | reverse complement strand
CACACCCCTCCCGATCAACAGGACCCCCGTTTCGACCGTAGGAGGTCCGTTTACCCCGTTTTGCGGTACGCCACACCCCTCCCGATCAACAGGACCCCCGTTTCGACCGTAGGAGGTCCGTTTCCTCCGTTTTGCGGTACGCCACACCCCTCCCCATGAACACGACGCATTCCATTGCCTCCCTATGAACACGATGCATTCTGTTGCCTCCCCATGAACACGATGACGACGCTGTTTCCCCGTTCCGACCCAGCCATGTACACGAGCCCTGGCCGTACGTATGCGCGAGTAGGCGTTCGAGACCCCGCCCGTATGTACACATATGTGGCCATATTTTCTTTCTGGCACCCTGGCCGCTGTATGTACATGTACATGCTACGTGCGCGCCTCTACTACGACACGTACACGCCTCTACTACGACACGTGCGCGCGTCAACATCCACCAGTATATATGTACGTACACGTTCGCGACCAGAATGACAACGCTACGTACGCTTCGACCAGGTGGGTCCCGGAAGTCCGGGGGGCGAATTGTTTTTTTGCCCGGACGCACTTCCTTGCGTGCGAAGATGTAGCCGGTGGGTCCCAGCAGTCAGGGGCAAACGTTTTTTCACGAAATATGGTGGCCCGTCTGGTGGGTCCCCGCTGTCAAGTAGAGGAATAATTATTTTGCACGTAATAAGGAGGCACTTCCTTGCTGCGGCCGTGGACCCAGCTGTCAGCCTCTCCACGTACAGTCCACGTCCGATGGAAGCCGTTCCTTGACCACGTTGACCACGCTGCGCCGAGAACACCAGGGCGGTGGACGACGGCGAGGCCTAGGAAGGGGACGACGCGGAGCCGGGGAAGACGCGGCAGTGGATGCCCATGCGTAGAGGAGTATGAGGGTTCAGTGGTTCGCTGCGGTGTGAGGCTGCCGTCGCCGTAGAATAACAGGGGGTGTGGGTGAGTAGAGGGATGGCCAGCCAACGGTGGGAGTAGTAGGGGGCGGTGAGGCCTCCGCCACATCGCAACCGGCCACGGGAGGCAGGAGCACGAGGCACGACCGGCGCTGGTTTGGGCGGCTGGAGCAAGAAGATCAGAGGTTGAAGAAGCACTACGGCCGTTGGATGGACATCGTACGGTCACTGGAGCTAGAATCGTGCATATTGACTAAGTTGACAAAGCCCTCCGTCCCCGTCAACTTAGGAGGCCTACAAGTCAGCCTGCCACTATACTGGGTCCCAGCTAACAGGGGGAGTATTCATTTTTTTGTGCGTAATAAGGAGGCACTTCCTTGCGTGCGAAGATATAGCTGGTGGGTCCGAGCTGTCAGTGGCGGTAACTTTTTTCGCGAAATACGGAGGTCCTTTCGGTGGGTCCCTGATGTCAGGTGGAGGAATCATTACTTTGCGCGTAATAAGGAGGCATTTCCTTGCGTGCGGCCGTGGACCCAGCTGTCGGCCTCTCCACGTACAGTCCACTTCAGATGCATGTCGGTCATTGACCATGTTGACCAGGCCGCGCCGAGAGCACCAGGGCGGTGGACGACGGCGAGGCCTAGGAAGAGAACGACACAGAGGCAGGGAAGACTCGACAGTTGTTTCCCACGCGGAGGGGAGTACGACTGTACAAGGGTTTACTGGTTCGTCTGCCGTCGCGGAAGAATAACAGTAGGTGTGGGTGAGTAGAGAGATGGCTAGGCCAGCGATGGGAGTACGGTGGGGCGGTGAGGCCTGCGCGGCAGCAGAGCCGGTCGCGGGGAGGAGGGAGCAGGCAGTCCCGCCGGCGCTTGTTTGAGCGGCTGGAGCAGGAAGAGCAGGGATTGAAGAAGCACGACGGCTGTTGGATGGCCATCCAACAGTCACTGCTTGTGCGTCAACCTTTTTTTAGGCAAGCCTCAAATCTGTGGAAAACAACATACATCCCATCTGCCATTATTTCTAATAATTTACAGCCCATTTGCTAATTATTAAGGTTTTTCTTGGAGCCCATATTCTTTTTGTTAGCATTACAGCCCATATTGTGGCCACGGTTAAAAAATTATACGAAAATTTGCATATTTCGGTGCGGTCCGAACTGTTTTTAATCCCGAAATGTCGACTCACATTCAAACTGATTTTAAAAATAAATGTATATCAATATAAAATCCAACAAATTCTCCACGCATAAAAATTAATGTAATTTAAAATCTTGAAATGAAAAAAAACGATATTTGAAACTAATTGCCGGTTTGATGTGTTTTAAAAATGTACAACCCATTTCTCATTACTGATGGGCCATTTTCTCGGCTAGCCAAATGAAAGCTCTCCTCGTCTTGAAAGATTTGTAGCCCAACAGGCCTGACAAAGCGACTTACTTGGCAAATCACAAAAAAACTGTGCTGTGGCCATGGACCCAGCTGTCAGCATATCCACGTACAGTACTCTTCCGATGGAAGTCGTTCCTTGACCACGTTGACCACGCCGCGCGGAGAGCACCACGGCGGTGGACGATGGCGAGGCCTAGGAAGGGGACGATGCGGAGCGTGGAAGACGCGGTAGTGGAAGCCCGCGCGGAGAGGAGTACGAGGGTTCACTGGTTCGGCTGCGCTGTGAGGCTGCCGCCGTCTCAGGGCCTGGCCAGCGGTGGGAATAGTAGGGGGCGGTAAGGCCTCCGCGGCAGCACAGCCGACCACGGGAGGCAGGAGCATGCGGCACGACCGGCGCTACTTTGGGCGGCTGGAGCAAGAAGACCAGAGGTTGAAGAAGCACTACGACCGTTGGATGGACATTGTACGGTCACTGGAGCTAGAATCGTTCATATTGACTAAGTTGACAAAGCCCTTCATCCCCGTCAACTTAGTATGCCCACAAGTCAGCCTCCCACCAAGGTGGGTCCCAACTAGCCGGGGGAGTATTCATTTTTCTATGCGTAATAAGGAGGCACTTCCGGTGGGTCCGAGCTGACAGCGGGGGGAACGTTTTTTTTGCGAAATACGATGGCCCGTCAGGTGGGTCCCAGCAGTCAGGGGGCAAACGTTTTTTCGCAAAATACGGTGGCCCGTCCAGTGGGTCCCTGCTGTCAGTTGGAGGAATCATTATTTTCCGCATAATAAGGAGGCACTTACTTGCTGCGGCCGTGGACCCAGCTGAGACTCTCCACGTACAGTATACTTCCGATGGAAGTCCTTCCTTGACCACGTTGACCTCGCCGCGTTCCGTTGCATGCATGCGTCCATGGGTGTGGTGCGTCCCCACTGTCAGCCTCTCACGTACAGTCATCTTCCGATGACTCTTGGTTGTTGACCACGTTGACCACACCATGCCGAGCGCACCCAGACTGGAACGACCCGGAGATGGGGAAGACGGGGCAGTCGAGTCGCATATGGAGAGGAGTGGGAAACTTCACTAGTTTGGGTGCGCGGCAGCACAGCCGCGGTGCCGCCCACGGGAGACAGGAGCAAGAACAGAGGTTGAAGAAGGAGCACGGCTGTTGGATTAACATTCAATGGTCCAGCTACTAGAATCATTTGTTGATCAAGTTGACAAAGCCATGCGTACACGTCCGCTTAGTAGGCCCACAACTCAGTCACCAAATCTGGCGGGTCCCGGCTGTCAACGGGATGAATAATTTTTTTCGCAAAACAAGGAGGCACTTCCTTCCGTGCGAAGATATAGCTGGTGGGTCCCAACTGTCAGGTGGAGAAATAATTTTTTTCGCAAAACAAGGAGGTTCCTCCTATAGCTGGTTCGAATCCAAACCTAGACTATGACTATATATGGTGCTATGCTACTCTGCAAGTAATGAAACTGACATATCCAACGTTCGCTTATCCTCTTCTCTACTTACTCTGCCTAGCATCAGAAGCTCTGGCCGCAGCAACCATGTCCGCTGGCTGCTCGTCCACCTGCTCTTCAGCAGGCAACAACCAGATATGCGCCAAGTCGCCACCCATACCATCGCCTGCGGGTCTCATCACACCCCCGCTTGCAAGCGCACCGCAGCCGATTGCTCATCGCAACCCGCTGTCGTTGGTGTGGTGCCACTGCTGCAAATCACACAAAGTCATCCGTCGCGTCTCAACCACAATCCGCAACCCTGGCCGAGTCTTCTACAAATGCTCGAATCATGGGGTAATAATATGTTTAAGTGTTGTTCTGCTGCTTTCAGTTGCTGATTTTTTAATAGTTTGGTTGATGATCTTCCAATTTGATTCATGCAGAAAAGGGAAGATTCGTGTGATTTGTATTTCTGGGAAGTTGCTGATGTGGGGGAATGCAACTACGCTGATTATTTGGTTAGCCGAGGAATCCCAGTACCAGCAGGTTGGGGTGTTGGACAAGTAACTGAAGGAACGGCAGAAGAGGAAGATGCAGAGCAGAAGGTTAAAGATGCAGTTCCTCTGATCATGGCCAAGCAACAGTTGCTGAACGGCCTTGACAGTAATGAGGAGATGAAAGAGCTTGTGAAGATAATGGGCAAAAGTGATGTGCTCTGTAGGATGATTGTCTCTTTATTTGCAGTGTATGTAGCACTCATGATGTATTCAGTGGCTACGACATGAGCACTTTGCTGAAACTAGTAATGAATGAAACCTGTGTAGCAGGCTGGGCGTAGTGTTGTGAACATCTAATGATTTCTATTAACGGAAATCAGGGGGTATCCCCTTTTGCTCATATAAATAAATAAATAGCAGAGGCCCTGTCGGGTCAACTTTGTTCTCATTCGAAGACGTCGAGCAAATTGCAGTCCAACAGCAAACTATGTCATCAAATTCAAGTTTCACAGCCAAATATGAGTACAACTAAACAACAATGTCACCATGTTTTAGTTGTCATACAATCACCAAACACAAATCAGCATACATAACAAGTGATGTTCTCACAGCAAAATACTAAACAACATGTTCATCAGGTTTCAGTTGTCATAGCAAACACAATTTCACATAGTAGATAAAAAACGTCTTGTGACAGGCAAATACGAGAAAAGCAATGTAATCATAATCCGCAGCAGCAGCGTCAACATATTCGCCATGTGTATCACTCTGAATCATGATTCCCCGCGGTGTCATCTCCTTTTTCGTCCTCAACGTCCTCGAACGTTGGCTTCTTCTTGATCAACTCTTGTATGTCCACAGCACGACAGGCAATCTTTTCGCCGGCGTCATTGACGTGATGGTTCTCAAAGATATTATGAACATCTGTGTTATCTTGTACATCAGGAGCAGTGTAAGCATCATCTTGTTGTGCAACTTCATTAAACGAATTCCTCTGCTCAAACCTTTGCAATATTCTCCAGTCATCACTACGTGCAAATGTGTCTTCCAAGAAAAATATCTGTGTTGCTTGATTTGCCAAAATAAAAGGCTCGTTGGTCTGTTACGCCGCCTTGACATTGATGGATTTGAAATAATCATCAGCTCTGGGTTTTGCGATCCTGGAAAACAGGTTATACTAACGACAACACAACAGAACCACACACCGATGATCCTCGAAACTAGAGATATACTGCAACTGAACAATGTCTGTTATGTTAGCATACATTTCAGTTGTCTCTTTGTCATACGTATCTGTGCTCATGATGGCACTGTTTTGTGTCTTCCTGCCTTCGTCTCGTGCAAGGGTGTTGTAGCGCACATCTCCAACAACGCAAGATTCATAATGTCTTACCCGAGTATCAGGACCCATTGCTAGTGAGTAAAGGGCATCATCAACTGCTTGCCCATCCTCCCGCATCTTCTTAACCTATGGCTAGAAAATAGACAAGCTGATCATCTTATGTATTCAATATATTAAAAAAACTGACAGTGCACTTCAAAAGCTTACATGGTTCTTGAACCATTTCGCAAATCCTGCCATAACCAGTTTGTCAATGTTTCTTGGATTTTGCGACAGTAACTCCTCTTTGTAGATGCTGCACAACATAGTGATCGCGTCAAACATCTAAATATATAAGAATGTGCTGCAAGTTTAGTAGATTACGATGTATAAGCTGCAGTACTGCACTTACTTGATATAAGGTAGTATCTCAGGACAGTTATTCAACACATACCAAACCATTTTGTCCAAATCTTTAGGTTTGTCCTCTTGTCGACTCTTCCATGTAACTCGAACAGAATAATCGAAAACATTGAGCCCGGGATTGTCTTCACCCACCTCTTTGCTAAGCTGATCAGTTGTTTCAATGTATTTTGAGCAGAATGTCAACGCTTCTGTAGCAATGTAGGCCTCTGCAATGGAACCCTCAGGTCTAGCTCTGTTCCTAACATAGCCCTTGAAAGTGCCTAGCCGCCTTTCAATACGGTACATCCAGCCATACTGTACTGGACCTCTAAGTAGTGCCTCATTAGGTAGGTGAACAGCCAAATGCACCATCACATCAAAGATGGCTGGAGGATATATCTTCTCAAGGTCGCATAGGATAGTTGGTATCTTGTCTCTAAGACGCTCCAAAGCATCTATCCTGATATTCCTACTGCAGAGTTCCCTGAAGAATTGTCCCAACTCTGCAACTGCTCTGTATAAGTCAGGGCGGCCCAATCCTCTAAGGATAACAGGTAAAACCCTTTGAAGTAGGACGTGGCAGTCATGAGTTTTCAACCCTTGTACATTGTTTCCATCTGCACTGACTCTCCTTTCAGGTTTGGAAGCAAATCCATGTGGGAATCTAACACGTGACAGGACCTCGCAGAATTCTTTTCTTTTTACCTTGTCCAAGACGTACACAGCTGGTGCTATATCCCGTGGTTTACCTTCATCTTGCACCTGCAAATCCTTTCTGATACCCAGGTGTGTCAAATCAATCCTAGATTTTAAGTTATCTTTCGTCTTGCCTTCAATATTAAGAAGTGTGCCGATAATGCTGTCACATATATTTTTCTTGATGTGCATCACATCAAGATTATGCCGCAGATCCAAATCTTTCCAATACTCCAAGTCCCACAAAGTGGACCTGCGGGTAAACAATAATCTCTCTTCTACCTTGCCATGCTTCCTTTTCCCGCTACCATTACCAGGATGGTTTCCTGAATTAATATGCCTGACCTTCTCTAATTCCACTTGCAACTCATCGGCGGTGAGCCTCTTTGGCGCATCACGGTTTTCATGCTTTGCATTGAACACATGTCTTTGGTATTTTCTAGGATGCGGCTTGTCCTTGGCAAGGAAACGGCGGTGTCCAATGTAACAGATCTTGCTAAGTATTGCGTTTGACAGCGGATTCCTGTCACAGCGAACACATGCATTGTAACCATGTGTCGTTCACCCTGACATAGTGCCCAAAGCCGGATAATCATGGATGCACCAAATTATAACAGCACGCAGAAAGAAATCAGCTGGTGGGCTGCTATATAGGTCTCGAGTGAGAACACCCTTCCATGGCTGTTGAAGTTCCTCCACAAGAGGCTCCATGAACAAATCAAAATCCTTTCCAGGACTTTTTGGACCTGGGATGAGCAAGGCCATCATGTAGTTTGATTCTTTGGTGCAAACATTTGGAGGCATGTTGTAAGGGATAACAAGCACTGGCCACATGCTATTTGTGGCGCTCTGGTGGCCAAATGGGTTAAATCAATCTGAAGCTAAGCCAAGTCTAATGTGTTTATCATTGAAGCTTTTCCACTCACTACCATGAGATGGATGGCTCATTACATTCTGATCTCTGTACTCCTGGTTCCTAGAATGCCACAGTACATCCTCTCTTGTTTCAGCATCATGAAACAACCTCTGCAATCTTGGTATAATTGGAAAATGTCTCAGAATATTATGAGGAATCCTCTTCACAGCATCGCCATCTTTCCATCTTGATGATTTGCATTTCGGGCATTCACTTAAGTTGGCATAATCCTTCCAGAACAGAACACAATTATTCTTACAAACATGATCATATCATATCCAATTCCAACTGCATGAAGGAAATTCTTCATTTTACTGTAGGTGTGTGGCAGCTCAGACGCATCTGGGAAAGATTCGCAGAAAGCAGCCAACATCGCATTGAATGATTTGTTGGTCATCCACTCAGATGTCTTCACCTGAAGAAAGGTGACCATAGCTGAGAATACTGACAGCTTATTTCCTGGGGTGACAGCAACGTTGCATTGTTCCAACATGTGGGCCCACCTTTTTTCTTCTGTAGGTGAAAGTTCACGGAATGCACGAGCATTTCGTAGCATTGTTTCAATGTTGGTCAAACTCACTGGCTCCGCCACCACCACCTCCTCCTCCTCTTCCACCTGAGCATCAGGCAGATCAAGATGGTGATCTGCTGCTTCCACGTAGTCAATAACATTGACGTTCACAGCTTCACCATGATGAACCCACCTAGTATATGTGACCAACATCCCATACAAGTGCAGATGATTTTGCACAGTTGACTGGGATCTTGTAACTGAATTCATACAACTACTACACGGGCAGAGCACATCTGATTTCGGACAACCGTACTCAGCTCTGATAAAGTTCATGAAGTTTTCAACCCCCTCGACATATGCAGCGGAGAATCTTCGAGCAGAAGTTATCCAAGTCATGTCCATCTGTTAGACATACAAATTAGTTCTTCTACTAGATATTACAGGAAAAACATATATGCTTTTTTATGAAGTCCAGAAAAAATACCTAGGTCGATGTCTAAAGCTATGGCAAGATATTTGGACGAGCAGATCTAAGTAATGAAATATATGTAAAGCTAATTCAGCAAACAGATTGAGTGCCAAATTATGGCAGGCTGTTTCGGTAGTCAATGAGGCCGAGCACATAGCCATCGAACTATCGAAGGCCATCGCAGCAACAAAGATCGAGTATAAAATGGTGTAGAGCTATTTCACCTAACAGATTGGCTACTAGACCATGGCAATCTACGTCACAATAAATATATGGCAGGATATTTTAGCAACTAATCGGCCTTGGCATGCCATCTCAGCTAAGCAGATTGAGTGCAGAACAGGGCAAGGAAGCTTCTTAAGCAGAGCATATTGACAGTAAACTACTTCGGCAAACAGTGAGATTAACAGCGTCTATCGGCTAACATTCAGCGCTACACCGACATGAACGGGGCCTCAGAATGCGCGTACCGTGGGAGAAGCTGACCGCCGTGCGTCTCCACACGAACGTCGCCAGCGGTGGCGGCGCTGACCGCCGTGCGCCTCCACAAGAACGTAGCCAGAGGTGGCGGCGCAGCTAGAGGACGGCAGTCTACGAGAGCGTACTATGGGAGCGAGAGGATCGCCGAACCGCGGTGCCGACGTATCGGCGCGGCGGGGAGGGCGGCTTTGGCGGAGGGAATGGAGTGGAGGGGGACGGGGGGAGGGGGGTTTGGGGAATATTATTGGCTAGTTGGCCGAAGGGCGGTTGAATGGGACTTGGGGGGAATTTTTGGTTGTGGGGGGGGGAGGATTTTCGCGCGGTGGGCGGGGGGGGGGGGGGGGGTTGGCGCATGGTCGGTTTCTCCAAGTGCAGTCCAACGTGTCAGTGAAGAGGCAAGCCGAAGCGCGTTCCGTTTGCGTGAGCCGTGTGCAGGACCGAACGTGTGTGGGGTGCAATGCGACCGTGACAGGAGTGTTGTGAGTGTACCGCCTTTTTTCCTTTTAAACTAGGTGCTTCGCCCCCTCAAAAAAAATTGTTGCTTCGCGCGATCCATCGATACTACTACTAGTAATCCGGTAATCCCGACTAAAACGGCGCGGCCGGGTCTTTTCCCGCGCGATATGCTGGGAGGTTGGCTTAGTTGGGTTTTTTAGGACGAGTAATGGTACACCTACGTAATCCCGTAGATTGGGGGGAGGGAGGGGCCCACCACCATGAAAATCAGGGGAGGAGAGAGAGAGGCAATTTACGTTAACCCTTTCGTAGGTTCCCGTAGATGTAGAAAGATGTGAAATGCGTGAATGTGTAGTGGACGTACTATTGGAGTGCCTAAGATAATTTGTGTATGTATAGACCCTATGTGTTTATTTTACTTCGCATGTTAGATTTGTCTCGGTTCAATAAAAAGCAGAGTTGGTGATGATGGTGTGCCTGTCATCCTGCAATATAGGCCGTCCGATCTATATCTAACGGATAGGAAGGAAACTATGACAATTTACCCGCACTCCTCTCCACATTTGCAGATAAGGCTTTCCCTCGTTCATCCTTTTCTCCCACAAGATCTTGATCTTCCGTGCAACGCACGGGCATCTTGCTAGTACTCCTACAATATGTATATTATTGTGAAAGTTCATATACACCGGCCGAGATTAATGCAAACACGGCAGATTTTCATTACATTTCGAACTTTTATAGGACAGAAAAATAAAAGAAACCCGACCCTAAACCTATTCTACGGCGGCGACCGACGTCCTCCATCTGCGATCTCTATGTACGGGGGCGGGGTTCAAGACCCGTGAAGTGAAGGTGCGGTCTCCGGCGAGGAAGAGTAGAACACGGGATACGGACCGGCCAGTTGGCACACCATGCCCTGCCGCCTCCCATGCCCTACTCATCCTCGGAGGAGTCCCCGAACTCGGTGGTGCCGGACGTTGGACGGCGGCAAGTAGGACGCGTGGCTGACGGTGCTCCCGTCGTCGGCCGCCAGCGTGGCCACCGCTTGTGCGGTCGCGTCCGCGTCCGGCTACGCCGCTATTGCGTCGCGAGAGGCGACTTGAGCGAGGGCGGCGACCTCGAGCTTCATCCCCGAAGACAAGCTCTCCCGCAGAGCGTTCGCACTTGCGGTCATGGCGGATGTGGTGCTAGGTAGGAGGACGATGCGCTATGGTGTGGAGGTTAGCTGGGCGTTGCCGCTTTAAGTAGCGCATTCCGATGAGGCCAAGTGTCTGGGTGCGTCATTAAGTCACCGGAGTTGGTTCCTCGAGCACCGAGCCTCTTAACGACGACATACGAACGGACGGCATGAATGTGGGCAGCTGGCGCCGGCTGGGAACGCACCGCGCGACGGCGCGAGGGACGAGGGTTTTGGTGTGCCAGGGTAGTCAGCTGCGGTCGTGGCAACGTTGGAGATGCCCTTTTCTCACATGCGATCCCCGCATGTCATTGAAAAAGCAAGACGACCCGGCATGGTCTCAGGTCCAGAGGATGCAGTTGGCCGCGCTACACCACTCCGCGGACGCGTCGCGGCGCCCCGTGCATCGTCGACAAGCCGGATGTTCGGGTGTGTTTGGATTGTGGCCAAAGTGCACCTTACCAAAATTTTGGTCATGACCCAAAGATTGGTCTTTGTTTGGATGGTTGCCATTTTTTGGCATGCCAATGAACTCTAGCCAACTCTAGTTCATTTTTCTTGCCAATGTCGGCCAAATCATGGGCAACCAATACCTCAACCAAAATTTTGGTCATGACCCAAAGATTGGTCTTTGTTTGGATGGTTGCCATTTCTTTGGCATGCCAATGAACTCTAGCCAACTCTAGTTCATTTTTCTTGCCAATGTCGGCCAAATCATGGGCAACCAATACCTCAACCAAAATTTTGGCTACCCAATGCTTTGATGGGGCAACCTTGGGCACAAACCAAACATACCGTTGGTCGTGCCACAGCACTAACGCCACCCTCGGCACACTGAAACCGACCGTGTCTAGCGACGATATGAGCGTGTCGCTCACCGCGGTCGCCCTGTCCAGGGCGGTGCTGGAGCTGCGCCCCGTTGTTGGCCCCAACGACCCACATGAACGGTTGTCGGTGGCGAGGAGGTCGTGGGCCAGCTCCTCCATTGGACTAGTCTGCACTACGTCGTCCCGACGGGTGTGCCCCACATGTCGGTTTCCCTGTTTTCCCGGCCATATTCGAGCGTCAGTGCTCCGCGTTGCGCATTAGGCCTTTCACTATGTAGGCCAAGCGAGACAACTTATTGTTTATTTGAGCCGTTCAAGTATAATCATATGGCGTTTGCTTATTTCTCATTCCTCTCCAACCCTCTTCTCCATCGATCATGTCGCCCTCCAGTCGAGTCCATCCTCCCGCATGCCTCATTTGAACATTCCGCCAAGTATCATTCGCATGTACCCACCCTAGTCCTCTTTCAATAGATCTCCGGACCCCGAGATGAAATCGAGAGGGAACGAGTGGGGGCACGTGATACCTAAGGCGGATTCAAAATTTTGAACCGGTGATCATAGCATCCGCAAATCATATATAAAGGGTATTCAATGTTCGTTTCGTTTTTGAACGTACAATATACTCCCCCTATCCTTTCTAGTTTACATATAAGTTTTATGTGTAGTCAAAGTATCTCTACTTTGATCAAAAAAGGTATCAACATTCAACAACGCCCAATCAATATTGTTAGATTCGTACGTACTCCTAGATTTGTACTCGAGATGGTTTCCAATTTGACTATTGACAAGATTAATAGTACATGAGATGTATAATGTGAAAATTATATCATTGGAAACTCCTTTCACATACGAATTTGACCGTATGCTTTGTGTAAGTTGCATGTCATATATTATTACTTCTAACATTTGGTCAAAGTTAGCCTCGAAAAACGCATTAGACCCTGTATGCTTTGTGTAAGTTGCATGTCATATATTATTACTCTAACATTTGTGTAAGTTGCATGTCATATATTATTACTCTAACATTTGGTCAAAGTAGTATAGTGGAAGTGGATCCTCTGACGTAGGTATCCCTGCCTTACCCTCCCTTTCAGTCACTTACTGGCGGACCCCATGCTTGCTAGGCCCCGCATGTCAGTTACTCAATGGGTTCGGCCACGTCAGGGGATCCTCATCCATAGTATACTCCCTCTGTTTTTATTTACTCCGCATAAAACGGAGGGAGTGGTGGTATAATAAATGACGCAGGCGGGGGAGGGGGAGGGACGTCGGTTTGCTCTCAACTGCGGTCCCACAAGCGAGCGAAAATGCAAGACGAAGCGCGTTCCATTCGGTGAGCGACGTGGAGGGACCAGCGTGCCAGGCTGCAACGCGAACGCGACAAGAGCGATGTACAGTCAAAACCGATTGACCGGTCGTCACCGGAACCACTATTCACACCAGAACCTTCGCTGCTCGGCCTACGCCAGCCACTGCCCTAAAACCACACCAAATCTCCAGCCATTCCCCCACCTTTCGATCCCCTAGCCCGCATCAAGCGTCCCCTAGTTCGCCGGAAAGCCATGGTGTGCCGCAAGATCACTTACTACAAGATGCTAACGCCAGAGCGCCGCGCAGAAATCACGGCGGCGGTCGGCACCACAGACCTCCGTTCCCAAGCTCGCTTTGCGGTGGGCCAATCCCCGAGTTCTCTGGAGCCAAGCTACGAGGAGGAGGAAGTCGATCCAATGTTCATGGCGGAGGTCGCGGTGCCGAAGGCCCCCGATGGGTATGAGACGATGGACGTCGACTTCATGCCGGCGTCCGAGTCCCCCATGGTGCAGGCGGACCAGCGGTTCAACATGGCGATACTAAAGGAGGACCGGGAGGCAGAGGCTCAACTCGACACGAAGCGCGCGGATGCCGCTCTCATCGAGGCTCTCCTGCAGGCGGAACCGGACGTCCTGGACTTGAACCGGGCGGCGGAGGCTCGACTCGACGCGGAGCGCGTGGATGCCGCTGCCATCGAGGCCCTCTTGCAGGCGGAACCGGACGTCCTCGACTTGAACCGGGCTGTGCTCTCGTCCGTGCAGAGCGCCCGCACGCTCCGCTTGAACGAGTAGCCGGAGGCCGAGGACAACCACGGTGTGGAGACACCCGTCGGCAGCGACGGCTGGTTCGCGCCGGCAGCCAAAGACGACGAGGCCGTCTCTTTCCGCGAGCAGTGATAGTTTTTCTTTATGTTGTTGTTTTTATGGATCTTTTGCTGTGTAAAAACATATATTTGTTATGCAAGTCGCCTGACTTGGGTCAGTCTACCATTTCAGGCGGTTGGATGAATATCCTACGTCTCCTAACCCTTCTTTCCTTCTTCCTCACCTCTTCTTCTTCCCCAACAGACCACCGCACGGGCCGTACGGATACTCCCCAACATGCGGTTGGATATACATACTCTCTGAACGAAAATTATGTGTCAGCGATAGGTTGGCTGAGTTTCGTTTGTTCACATGCGACAGCACGTGTCAGTGAGGGCGCGTTCCCTTGGTTGGGTTTGCGGCGTGCAGGAGCGACTGTGTGAGGGTGCGGTGCGACCGCGGCGTGCAGGAGCGACCGTGTGAGGGTGCGGTGCAACCGCGACAGCCATGCGCAAGTGTACCTCCTTCTCATTTTGAAAACTTTAGGCAAGCTTGGCAAAAATGTGTGGCGAAGTTTGGCAATGCAAGGCCTAGACCCAAATATAAGTACGTACGTACTAGGAGTACTAGTGTTAAAAAGAAAGGCGGGGTTTTCCTTCACGGGATTTAATCGATACAAATCCTCGTTTCACGTGTCAATTAATGCGTATTTTTTTCTCCAAAGACCAAAGAGCTAACCATCTCACTCCTCATCGCTTGATTAATGCAGCGCCATGCAAACCAACCTTCTCACTTCCGCATGCATGCAGGGGATATTAATGTCCTTGGTTGCTAACCCCATCAATTTTGCCTCGATTAGTGTTAGTGGCCCTTTGCAAATTGTAATTTTGATATACTGGCCTTGTGTACAAAAAAATGGAGGTAGTAACTATATTTGACTTCCTTCCCCATTGCGGTGACGTCGACGATATCTTTTTTTTGGTGGTTTGGCGAAGTGCGTTCGACGGAGAACACCATTGAGGGAGACCACGGTAAGTCGTTCGCAAGTGCCGCCTGCAAGCCGAGACAACCGCCTTATTTGCATCCAGGAAGTCCTTTACTAGTACTACTAGGAGTACTAGTGCGGTGAGATGGTTTCTCGAAGAAGACGATGGAGAAGCGGAGTCAGCGAAGAGTGAAATGATGGTTGCTTCGTCCGTGCTTTTGTGATTTGACGCCTCACTGCTTTGTGATTTGTGATAGAAGGGACAGGGGAGTAGACTCTGTGCTCTATACTGTACTACATGCGTCCAAGCATGGGAGAAAGAGGAGAGACGTTGCATTTTTCTATTCCTTCAATCAATCAATCAGGGAGCTTCGGTTCCATCTTTTTGGCTTTGGCAACACCGTCCACAATGGTTCCCACGATGCCAAAAGCTATTTTCACATTTGGCTACACATTGTGGATGCCCTTAACCGTACCACTTGGTTTTGCTCCTGTGTGCTATCTATACAAATCTCAATTATATTGATCTAAAAAATTATAGAATCAAGATTAGTAAAAAGGAGGTGATTTTGCCGCGCGGATGGCGGGGGAGGTTTCTTATTTGAGCAATGCTACATCCACGTAATGGTTTACGTAAAGTTACGAACTGATGTGATGTGGGACTATTTGATTGGATTAAAGGAGAGGATTAGGCCCACCCCACCTGAAAATCAGGGGGGCATATATAGATTAGATGGAAAGTATACGTAGCAGCTACGTAGCCCTTTGTAAGTCTAGGATTAGGCTTCTTATTTTCGGAGGACGTTGTCCTGGCGGTTTGCTAACATGCGGTCCCACGTGTCAGTGCTTTACCAAGCCGATCCGCGTCCCACATGAGGCAGAACAACGGCAGAAGCAACACGTGGTTAAGTTGAAGAAGATGAGGGAGAAGCGGATTCAGCAACGAGTGAAATGATGGTTGCTTCGTCCCTCCAACTTAACTGCGGGAAAGGTGCAGCTTGTGATTTGACGCCTCATTGCTCATTACTACGCCGGCGCCATGACTGGGGTGCTTCACCCCGGCTGCTCTGCACTGTATTCCGGTATGGCACGTGGACCCGGTAGCTTGATGTCCCACATGTCGGCGAAAGGGACTAGAAGATTTATGAAAGCGAGCGCTCCACTCTTACGACGGAGGAGTAGACGACACGACGGCCCAGTGAACTGTCACTTGTAGTACTGTATAGTACTATAGTTTTGCTGTTTCGCACGATCCATCGATACAAACCCGATTAAACAGGAAAGGGCGGGATTTTTCCCGCGCGGTAGATGATACTGGCCATACATTTCAAAGGCAATTTTAATGTATGCAAACTGAATAATTATAAGTAACAATATGATATCTAGTAAAACTAAAAACACATATGATTTATTGTGTTAGAGTGTAGTAGTAGTGTTGTATTGCATAGTTGTTAGATGTAACATGCGAGAACGTGTAGAGATGTAGTTTTGGAGGGCCTACAGAGAGAAAAGCGTAATACGGTCACCGAACTTCAGAATAAGCTGATTACGGTCACTATATACGTTTTGCGGTGATTATACGGTCACTTGCTCACAGTTCAGCATCGGATTGCACTCTGTTGACCGGCCAAATAGTCTGCGTGGCGCCATGTTGACTAGTTAAATTGACCACGTTCCTTGTGGGTCCCACCTGTCAGTTCGCATAGGCAAAAGGTCAGATAAACACAAATTTACGCAGGCGCGACAAGGCTCCAACCCGTGCGCGGGAATCACCTGGTTGTGTATGTGTCTGTCAGGGCCTGATGTGTGCGCATGCACGTGTAGGTTGAGCACTTGAGCGTGAGAGTGTGTGTTGGTCGTGTGGTGTACTGGTGTGTGCATGCATGCGTGCGTGTGTGCGTGTGAGTGTTGCGTGCGTGCGTGTGAGTGTTGCGTGCGTGTGGCTGCGTGTGTGAGTGTTGCGTGCGTGCGTGGGTGCATGTGTTTGTGTGAGTGTTGCGTGGATGCAGTTCGTGTGCATGCGTGCGTGTGTGTATAATCACCACACCAGCTCCTGTGTGTTAAAACAGACGGCTCAGCATACCAATACAAGGCCACCTTGTCCGCTGTGCCCGCGGTCATGACTTCGAACCACCGTCCAAATATTTTTTGTCGTTTGTTTTCATTCTTACTAGCAAGATGCCCGTGCGTTGCACGTAACATCAAGATGCATTTGTATGACTTGTTTATCTTGTGAGAGAAAAGGATGAACGAGGGAAGGCCTTATTTGCAAATGTGGAGAGGTGTGTGGGTACCTTTTTGCAAAATTGCCATAGTTTCTTTCCTATCCGTCAGATATAAATCGGACGGCCTATATTGCAGGATGGCAGGCACACCATCATCACCAACTCTGTTTTTTATAAGAGTGTATTTTATGTATTTTATAAGAGTGTAGATGTAGAGTAGATACAAGTCGACAGGTGGGCACGATGGTAGTGAGATAATGTGATGCAACACTAGAGGTGCCACGTGGAGCGTTTAACTGGTCAACTAGTCATGTCATGAGCAAATACAGAGTTGTACGGTGAGCCCGTGACTGTATAATAACCACTAAACGTAAATGGTGACCGTAATGAGTGGATTCTGAAGTCCAATGTATGTATCGTGCTTTCGCTTCAAATACAATGATCGTCATTGCATATATCGCGAGAGAAAGATGAAACATGCGTGAATTTTCTGGGGGCTTACTTTTAGAGGACCTGGAGATAGTTTTGTGTGCATACGTGAAAGGGGCGTACAGGGGGGTATGCGATGGAGAGAGAGATGCTCTTCGTTTCTCTTTATTATGACTAACTTTGTATATAGTATAAAAATATACAAATTCACAGTGCGGAATAAATATCATTGTGGGCACCATGCAATGCAAATTAGCGTTCGTACTCCTCCATATAACTTTGTAATGTTGTATATATGTAGAAACTCTAAAATAATTTTTTGGCCACACTTTATTCAAAAGGAATGTTGTATGCGAAATAAACGTGAAGAGAGGGCTTTTTAGATCAATGGGGTACGTGATGTAACATGTGTGAATGTGTAGTTGATGCATTTGGCGGGGCCTAGAGAGGTATGTGTGTGTATTACGTATTCGAGAGAGGCATGGATAGAGGGGCCGACGGGGGGGCGTGGGAGAGATAGCACGAGAAATGAGAGTGGTCTAGAGAGAGAGACGAATATGACGTCACGACAAGAGATTCCATTCCCTTGAGTGTGTATATGCAAGGGGGAGGGAATAGAGGCACCAGGAGAAATTTTCTGTGTGTGTGGTGTTTGTGTTGGTATGTGTGGGTGTGAGAAGATAATGAGACGTGGGGGCAGAGGGTGTGTCACCGCGTGAGGTCCGGTGGGTCGAGGTGAGGCCCTTCGTTCGGTTCCGACCTGCGCCACATTGGTCGGCCCGTGACGCATTTAGGAAGACCCATGGATGACTAGTCGTACAAGACAAAGATAGCAGAATTGTGAAGGACTCTGTGTCCACTGACAAAGCCGGCTAGGATTTGTAACCCTAGGTTCTCGGACTAAGGTAACCCCTTTATCTCTGATATTACTATTCATCCAACCTAACTTTAAGGGGCATCCTACAGAATGCTCTGCTAGAATCATACTCGTCGATTAGGAAGAGAGGTGTGAGACAATGCGTGAGAGACAGGCGTAAAGATAATGTGCGTACATGAGACACGTAGGCAGGTCCATGTATATAGAAAGGGTCGATGAGGATTGTGCGTGTGTATGTTTGCGAGAGGAAGAGTGCTTGTGATAAAGGTTAGTGAAAACAGTTGTAAATGGTTACGAGAGGGAGGGAGGGTTATATCTAGAGCATGTGTGCGAGAAAGACACCTCGGGAGAGAGTGTGTGAGCATGTGTGAGAGACCACCGATGGAGAGTGAAACTACACGTAAAAGACTGCTCTACACATTGATTAAAGATATAAATTGTATCCAAATATTAGGATGGGATCATGATATTTGCAATTCGCGTAAGGAGCGGTCATTGATCCATCAGACATCTAGATTCTATCGAATTTGAGCATGTCTATGTTATTATTCGACACAATTGATCCACATAGTTAGTATTTTGAACTCCAGACAATGCATCGCTTTAGCAATCGAATATAAACGTGAGTATAGTTCATGTTGTGTGTGTAAAGCACATTATACATACGAAAGTTACACAATGGACATTATAAATAGCTACCTATGAACTAGCATACATTTGAATTCAACTTAAGGTGGTTTAAAAAAATCGAATTCAACATGAAGTCCATTCAATTATTTGAATTTGATATCATGGCATTTGTAAACCATACCTAAATTATGGGGGCACCAATCTTTGCTCTGATTTTGTACATAATAGCATATGTAGTCGTGTACAAAATAGATTCAAATTTAGCTCCTCCATTCCAAAATAATCGTAGTTATAGGATTTTCAAGTGTCAAAATTTCAAAAAGAAGCGGATAATTTAATGAGGTTTTCAAACATACAAGGTCAAATATAACGTTGTCTATTTAGGTCAATCCTCATAGTTCAAGAGTACTCTAAACGTGAATGCTTGTGTTTCAAAATTTCGAACGAAGCGCCAAAAGAGCCTCTACTCGCCCGAAACCGCGTGAGACCAATGTTTGGTAGTACAAGGAAATTACTTTTCTAATAACTCCGACCCGTGAAACCTACCGGCCCGACGTCCAAAGGTCTAAACCGGGGTAGGTTTGTAGCTTCATCTAGACGCCACGCAACCGCATCCGAAAAACATTCATACACAATGGCCGCCTAAGCACACATGCGCGCGGCCGAAATCGCTCCCGCCCACTATTTGGGACACCTGGGATTACCATCCTACCCCCGACCCGCAGTAGGTCCGAAATTTAAGAGGGGGGCAAAGTTTGTACTTTCCCCAAATTTCAAACAAGCGCGTCCCATCTTCTGTTCAAAAAAGCCAAAAACAAGCGCGTCCCAGACCGAAACATGGTTCCCCCCACCCGTCTGATTCCCCATTCGTACTCGTGGGCGCCAAAACTACCTCTCCACCAGCCGCGAAACCCCGGCGTCCTCCGTCCGCCACCCCATCCCACCCATCAACCGCCGCCCTCCTCCATCACGCCGGAGCCGATACCCCGACGTCGTCGTCCACCGCAACCTCAACCGCAACGCCCTCCACGGCTAGTAGTTGAAGCCGAGGCCGAGCCGTCCGTACCCGAGCCAGTTCAACCACGCCGTCCTGCGCCTCACCGCTGCCGCTCCAACTTCGCCACCCTCCACCGCACCGGAGCTGTTCCTGCTACGCCGTCCTTCGCCGCCTCGGATCTGCTTCCCCTCCGCCGACATACGGCCACGGCAACACAGTCAACAATTTGGCCATGGGTTCGTCCAAGCCTGCACCCTCCAGAACATCGGTTTCCCCGGTAAAAAGAAGAAGATCGGCGCGACATGTGGAGGTGACCACACCGGCAACCGAAAAAGGTACTCCTCTTCCCTTATTCGTGCAAATCTTACGTCTCTGCTTGCACGGTATTCATCCCACAGAAGACACTAGTTGACCGCTTCTTCTTGATACTAGATGTTCCTAGTAACTCGCGATGCACAAGGTTTCTCCTCATATACTATTTCACCTTAGCTAGAGGTCCGTCGCCCCCCTGAATTTCAATTTCTGGCCAGTTGATTCCCAATTAACGGAAGCATTCCCCGGCGTAACAGGCGCTAGTACGCCTATTACGCCGGGGAAGCAGCGCCTTGGTGTTTATCTTAGGGGCGTGTGCGGCCTAGAGCTACTGGCGCCCGATCTGGAGGTCGGCCGGGATTAAAGGGATGGCCTGGGGGCGCTGCCAAGCACGGCGGTGGTGTGAGGTCGATGGGAGGGCGGGGCGGCGGAGGCAGGGGTCTGGGCCGGTGGTCGCTGGCGGTTCGAGAAAGATCGTCAACAGTGACTGGCGGGAGGTAGACGAAGGCCATCTGCCCGTTCCTTATAGATCGGACGGTTCATTAAAAAAATCGACTGACCTATTTATTTTCAGTCGACTGTTATCTTAGATATGACCACATGTGGTGGTGTGCTGGAGGAGTACCTGCATTTCCTGTGCTCATATATTACAAAATCATACGGAGTAGAATCTAATTTTGTTTGCCATGCAATGTTGTAGAGCTATCATATGTCTCCTGTCATTTATTTTTCAGCCACCTGCTATCTGCTACTTTTACAGTGCACTAGTTCTGCACACACTTCACCCTTACTCTCACTATTGTGTTTTTATGCAAGGGTATTTCAGACTCTGCTGCCATGAGAGAAGCCAAAAAGAAAAGAGAGAAGTCGCTCCAGCTTCGTGTGCGGGTAGGCAAGACACGTTACAGCGCTATAAAGGGTGCAGTGTCAGCAGATGGAGACGGTAAACGTAGCTCTGGAGTTGATGACCTCGCTCGCAATGAACCACCATCCCAGGTGCTTGCTTTAACTTCGCGGTGTCATATGTGGTTGCATGTTCCATATGGTGTCTAGCTTGTATTCGAAAGGCCGAAGTCGGTAAGATAAGGAAAGATATTTTTTTACATGAACCACCATCCCGTGAGCACCAGAAGACAAATAGCTAGTCAGGGCACTGGCCGAGCCAGTGACAAGCCCAGCAAAGATAGGCATCACCTGGAAGCCAACTAAAAAGCTGCGATGGTGGCGAAGCAGCCCGCCTCCCACCAGGCTCTCAGGTCCTAGATGATCATGCTCACCACTCCAGCCGGATGTCTAGCTTGTATTGCTTCCAATTTGGTTAAATTGCATCTGCTTAGCTTACACATTATACCTTTGAATATGACATGCCTTTCTGTTTTTGGTACATACTAGTACATCTGTGTATTAACCATGTTCTTACATCAAACTAATGTTCTTGTGTATCCCTCATCAATCACTTATGACGAGGCAGGCAGGCAAGGGGACTACTCCTCATTTAAAGAATGCAGCGTCAGCCTCCCGACATGATTCTCAAGAAACAGAAATGCTAGATGAAGATAGTGAACGTAGCTCTGTAGTTGATTACAGCATTTCCCCTACACTAGCATCGCAGGTGCTTGCTCTAACTTGGCAGCGTGATATGTGGTTGCATGTTGCATATGGTGTCTAGATTGTAATTCTTCCAATCTGGTTAAACTGCATGTGCTAGTCTGCTTAGCTTATACATTATACCTGTTAATGTGACATGCCTTCCTGTATTTAGTACATAGTACATCTGTCTATTAAGCATGTCCTTACATAAAACTATTGTTTTTTTGTATCCCGCATCAATCAACATGACGAGACACCTTTAGTATATGCAGTGCGATATTAGTTGCATCTTTCATATGATTTATAGCATGCGCTGCTTCTAATTTGTTGAAATTCCATTTATGATGGGACGCTTTTAACTTGGCAGAGTCATATTGGTTGCATCTTTCATGTGGTGTCTAGCTTGCATTGCTTCTTATTTGCTGGAATGGTTTCTGCTTAGTTTACACAAACAGTTGTGAACATGCCATGCCGTCCTGTTTTTCGTACATATTCCATCCTGGTATCATGTGTTTGCCTTACATCAAAGTAGTGATTGTCAGTATCATGCATGAATGAGTTCTGAAGAGAGAATTTTATTGCTTTTTCTTGTCGGTTTTACTTGACAATTCAAAATCAATAAAGCGGAAGGAAGTTAGCAAGGCAGCGGATAAAGGTGCTCCTTCCGAACGGAGGGCCTCTACAGTTTCTACTCCTCCACACCCCCAAGATGATTTCCAAGACAACACATGCATAGACACTCAACAAAGCTGTGTTTATGATGAGCACGTCTCCCCTAGTGCAGCATCACCGGTGCTCCCTCTAACTTGGCACTGTTATATGTGGTTGCATGTTATGTGTGATGTCTAGCTTGTATTGCTTCTAATTTTGTTGAATTCCATCTGCTTACTTTACACATTATACTTGAATAAGACACGTGTTCCTGTTTCTAGAACATACAATATCTGTCTATCACACCATGTTCTTACATCAAATTACTACTGTTGTGTAACCTGCAACAATCACTTATCATAAGACACGTTTGACTTCGGAGTGTGATATAGGTTACATCTCACATTCTTTTCTAGCTTGTACTACTAATTTGTTGAAATGGCACTTATGACGAGACAGTTTTAACTTGGTAGAGTGATATTCGTTGCATCTTTCATATGGTGTCTAGCTTTCATTGCTTCTAATTTGTTGAAATGCCTTCTCCTTAGTTTACACATCATAAGCTGTGAATATGCAATGCTGTGAATATGCAATGGCACTAATGACGAGAGACCTCTAACATGGTAGTGTGATGTTGTTTGCATCTTGCATATGATTTATTTCTTGTACTGCTTCACATTTGTTTAAACGCCATTTATGATGAGACACTGTTAACTTGGCAGAGCGATATTTGTAGCATCTTTCATATGGTGTCTACCTTCCATTGCATTGCTTCTAATTTGGTGAAATGTCTTCTTCTTAGTTTACACATCATAGTTCTGGTTATCTCTTCCGTCCTGTTTTTCATACATATTACATCCTCCTATCATGTGGTTGTCTAACATCAAAGTTCAGTTCGTCTGCATCACGCATCAATTTGTTCTGAAGAACTAAATTGTTATTCGTTTTTCTTGTCGGCTTGACTTAACATGGCACAGAGAAAGAGGAAGAAACACAGAATGGCAGGGAATGAGAAGCGGATGAATCCTGCAGATTCTGCTGGTACTGATGGTGCAATAGAAGGTCAAAGTCCAGCGGAAAATTCTACAAACACGGCATCCCATGCTACACGAGTTGCAAAAAAAGCCAAACAGAAACAAATAGCTGCCACCAAACAAGCAGAGACAGCCCTAGTTCTTGCAACACCTACCACAGTACTACCAGCTGCACGACTTACTCGTGCGTCAACTGAGCTAGCAGCACGTTCCCAAGCTCCCTTGCCACCTGACACTACTTCCCAAGCACTCTTGACACAAGACGAGTTGGCAATATCAGATGAACCTTGTGAGCTTCAACAGCAAGAAGGTAGTTGCTGGAGTCAAGTTACAGTTGCATGCTTCTTTATATGTAGTCTCACAGTTTGATGTACACTAACACTTCCTATGTTCGTTGTTGGACTAGCACCTAGGCGCAAGAGGAAACAAACATCAGGGATAATGCTCGATAGGTTAACTAAATCTAGAGGAGGAAGAATGGAGATCCGTTTTGAGGCAGGTTTAAAAAGGCCACGTGATGCTACAGAGTCAGCCAAGTTAGTATCAGAGGCAGCGGTTGCCGTTAGGTGTCATGTACGTATCCTCCCAACATGGATTCAGTACAGGAATGACAAAGACGAAACCCAGTTCAACACCTTCCTCGACCATTTATCTGTAAGTATGGTTATGTATGGAAACTAGTAATATCGTCTTGCTCTGTCCCATACTTTCTAGGTTGCTGATAATGAGACTCCCATAATTTTCAACAGATGAGGTTCAAGTTGGATAGCCAAGATGATGCAACCAGACAAGCTTGCACCCATGTTTTCAAGTCTGCTCTGCGACAGTATCGGTATAACTTGAGGAAAACTCACTTTGAAGGCAAGGCTAACAGTGAACTTTCCCAAACATCTCCAGTGGAAAATATATCGGATGAAGACTGGAGGGGCCTTGTTAAACACTGGTCTGATCCGAAGTATCAGGTACATTATATATATGTGATCAGATCACATGTTGAAGTCCTATTTACGCATGTGCCACACAAATCTATCTTCTTGTAGGTGAACTGTTCAAAGAACAAGGCCAACCGTACGAAAGTGAAATTCCAACAGACGACAGGATCTCGTAGCTATATTGCACACTGCGAGGCTCTTGTAATTAGCTGTGTTTCACTCTTTTCGCTGTACCATATTATCAGATCTATATTGACTTGTTCGAAATGCAGAGGAAAGCCCGCAAGGACCAAAAAGTACCTGAACCAAATGCTGTGGAAATCTTCAAGGACTGTCACACCAGCAAGAAGAAGGGCATGACTACACCAGTCAAAGCCGCTGTTGTAAGTCCTTAATCCTCATGCCTTTTAACTACTACTTACTCTGACTTGTGCCTTGAACTGCATGGTTTGCAGCCAATGTCTATTACTCTTTTCAATTTTATACACAATTGTCTTAGCGTATCATTGCACCTTACAAGGTTTAAAAGAGAGGAGTGATGTTCCTTTGATCTTGACCCGTAATCTAGTTCCGTGCTGGACTTGCCCACACAACGTTACAATTGCCTGTTTGTCTGTTCTCAGTTGTTTTGTGATATGAATGATGTCATACTATGCTTACCGTATTATAAACTTCGTCTCTTTATCCTTAGCCCTCAATACAATGTGAAGAAATAGACAATACATTAGCGATGGTACATGGTCATATGTTTGGAACCTGGTTTTATTATGTACTTTGCAATAAAATACAACTAATATTTTACATGGGTTCACCAGAATAAGTTCTGTATATAGACCAAAGCTATTTTGTTTGGTTTTGCTGCCTCCTTAATATCTTCTGTTCTGGTACTACTAATGTAAAACCTCAACTTTTCAGCAAGCTATGGAAAAAATGGTGGAACCGCCACCTTCTGAAGGTGGCGAGGCAACTATAACCGCAATGTCAGCTCTTGCTGCAGTGGGTCAGTACCTGTCCACTAACAGTGCCAAAAGCACGTTCCTGCGTAATACTGGGTTGGTTGTTAAGGCAATATCGTCCAAACTGCCTCATGATCAAGATATGCAAGCTCAAAGCAATGTTGTATCTGCGCTCCAGACACAAGTCCATTCCCTAACAGAGACCCTTTGTGAAACAAGGAGAAACATTGCTCAATGTCGTCAAGATATGCATGGTTTTGAAACCAGACTATCAGACATTTGCTATGTTGTTCAGGAGCCTAGGGGAAATGAAGGCGAGGGTTATGGTGCTCCATCGGACAATACAACATGAAAACGTAACAGTCAGGTCAAATGAACTGAGCTTCTGAACTTCTGGTGGTGCATTTATCTGCTAGACTGTTAAGTTTTATGCCAACCTTCCTTTTGTTATATAGTTGTAATTTGTTTTGGTGCGATACAAAATTTATTCTTAACGTGCAGCCACCGGCTGAAGAAAACAGCAAGCCATTTTTGTATAGTGTAGGGTGTTCCCTATATTTGCACTGGTGGCGATCTTTGATGCCGAGTGGATGTAATCTGTGCAATCGCCTTAATAGCCTAGCGTTAGTTTCGGCCTTATTTATTTCCTAGTCTTCTTTTTCCCTGGTTTGCTAGTGGCCGCAACTACCATGGGCCATATACGGGCCGTAGGATCCATGGGTCTCCTACGGGCCGTCGATAAATGGGCCTGTAATCGGTGGGCCTCGGGCCGTCGGATAAATGGGTCTACATGGGCCGTAATCGGGCGTAATTGGTATCGGCCCAGCACGGTAACAGGCGTTAACAGGCCGTAGGACAGCAAAGGCTTAATTCTGTCACAGGCATAACGGGTCGTTAATGGGCCAGAATATAGGACGGGCTGGAAACGGCGCAACGGGTTAACAGGCCAGAAACGGGCCGACTCTTGCCATGGGCCGAATTTGGCCCATTAGGGTAACAGGCCAGTAACGGGCCGACTCTTGCCATGGGCCGAATTTGGCCCATTAGGGGAACAGGCCAGTAACGGGCCGACTCTTGCCATGGGCCGAATTTGGCCCATTAGGGGAACAGGCCAGTAACGGGCCGGAAGTAATCGAGGGCCGAAAAGGAGCCCAAGAACGTATGGGCCGTCAATAGGCCGAAAGCTAACACGGGCTGGAAACGGCCCATGTAAATCACGGGCCGTTAACGGGTATAAAGAAAATTACTGTTCATTATGGGCTAGAGTCACCGTGGGCCTGTAAAGGGCCAAAAGATACGAAGGCCTCATATGGGCCGAAAGACGTCGTGGGCCATACATGGGCCGAAAGTGAAATGGGCTGGTGTTATATTCGACGGCCCACATGACGTTGTTGGGCCGATTTCCTTTAGGGCCTAACGGGCCGTGAGTTAACGGGCCGTAAAATGGGCTATTTGCGAAGAGACCATTAACAGGCTTTTCATGGGCCAGCCCGTTAACTTTTGACCAAGTCAAACGGGCCGGCTTTGTAAGCTAAATGGGCCAGTGGTGGGCCGTGGCACGTGTCGACATATCATAGGCGCCTATCTGACCCACTGACGAGCTGACACGTGTTTCGTCCGGCCAATAAGAATTTTACACGTGGAAATTTCCCATTGGTCGGGGCTGTTAACGGGTTATCGGATCCAAAACCCGACCCGATAGCTTAACGGCGTTCCGTTACGGTGGATGCCACGTGTCGGTCACCCTTGACGAAAGCACTTCTGTGACGCGCGATTTATCGTCATGGAAGTGGACACTTCCGTGATGATAATTTTGGTAATGTCATGGAACACTTCTACGACAGCACAGGTATGACTATCTTGATTCTGTCATAAAATCGTCATGGATGTACATGCATGACAAAAAACGCGACCTACTGTGACAAACACGTATCATCACGGAAGTGTATTTTTTTTGTAGTGACACTCATAAAGATAATTTTTACGTCCGGATGCCTATGACTTAGGATACTTCCTCATTTAAGCTTACCATGCTGTTTGTAGGACTCTCAAAAATATAAGGACATGAGAGAACATAGTTTCCTATAAAACAAATCCACCACGTGCTCAAAGATATTGTGCACTGGCAAAAACTATCAGCTCAAAAGATAGAAGCCAGCACATGATATTCAACAAATTCCAAATGAGTGCGTCCTCTCAAAAGTGTTCAGCAAGGATATTGGGCAAACTTCAATCAAATATACAAGCGCTCCAAGCAAAACACATATCATGTGGTGAATAAAATATAGCTCCAAGTAAAGTTTACGATGGAAGTAGACGAAAGAGGGGATGCCTTCCGGGGCATCCCCAAGCTTTGGCTTTTTTGGTGTCCTTAGATTATCTTGGGGTGGCCATGGGCATCCCCAAGCTTAGGCTCTTGCCACTCCTTGTTCCATAACCACCAAATCTTTTACCCAAAACTTGAAAACTTCACAACACAAAACTTAGCAGAAATCTCGTGAGCTCCGTTAGCGAAAGAAAACAAAAACATCCACTTCAAGGTACTGTAATGAACTCATTCTTTATTTATATGGGTGTTAAACCTACTGTATTCCAACTTCTCTATGGTTTATAAACTAGTTTACTAGCCATAGATTCATCAAAATAAGCAAACAACACACGAAAAACAGAATCTGTCAAAAACAGAATAGTCTGTAGTAATCTGTAACTAACGCAAACTTCGGGAACTCTAAAAATTCAGCCAAAATAGGACGGCCTAAATAATTTGTTTATTGATCTGCTGCAATTTGAATCAAATATTATACACGTTCTGATAATTTTTAACAATTGTTTAGGTGAACAGAATAGTTTCTGGAAATTTTCCGCAAAATCAATAAACTCATCATCCAAGAAGTTTCCTATAGGTTTAACTTGGCACAACACTATTAAAACACAAAAACAAAATCTAACCATCAGCATAGATCAAAGATTTAATCCTAAAATGATGCCTTACAATGAAAGATAATAATTGAAACACAAAGAGAGCATCATGAAACACGTGACAAACACATCTAAGTCTAACATACTTCGATGCATAGGCATCTTATAGGCAACAAATTATCAAGGCAAGCAAAAACTAAGCATATGCAAGGAAGCGGAAAGAAACAATAGCAATCTAACATAACGAGAGGTAATTTAGTAACATGAAAATTTCTACAACCATATTTCCTCTCTCATAATAATTAATGTAGGATACTAAGCAAATTCAACAACATAGCTATCACAAAACATATGCTTAACACGATCCACATGTATGCAAAGTTGACACTCTTCCAAAATAGTGGGATTAACATTAACTAAAGTCATGACCTCTCCAAACCCACTTTTATCAAAATCTTCATAAGATTGAACATTCTCCAAATATGTGGGATATAAAGTTGACACTCTTCCAAACCCACTTTCAATAATATTGCAAACACTATTATCAATCTCATATTCGTCATGGGGCTTGAATAAATTTTCAAGATTGTAAGAAGAATCACCCCAATCATGATCATTGCAACAAGTAGAGGACATAGCAAAACTAGCATCCCCAAGCTTAGGGTTTTGCATATTATTAGCACAATTTACATCAATAGAATTTATAATAAAATCATTGCAATCATGCTTTTTATTCAAAGATCTATCGTGAATCACTTCATAAAGTACTTCATCACAATTTTCAGATTCACGAATTTCAAGCAAAACCTCATAAAGATAATCTAGTGCACTCAACTTACTAGCAATGGGTTCATCATAATTGGATCTCTTAAAGAGATTAGCAAGTGGATGAGGATCCATAAACTTTTAGCAAGCAAAGATGCAAGCAAAAAGAAGGCACATGGTAACACGAGCAAACAGAAGGACGAACGGAAGAAGGGCGAAGAGAAGGCAAAGGTGAAGTGGGGGAGAGGAAAACGAGAGGCAAATGGCAAATAATGTAATGCGAGGGATAAGAGTTTGTGATGGGTACTTGGTATGTCTTGACTTGATTTGACTTAGTGCGAATCTCCCCGGCAACGGCGCCAGAAATCCTTCTTGCTACCTCTTGAGCACTGCGTTGGTTTTCCCTTGAAGAGGAAAGGGTGATGCAGTAAAGTAGCATAAGTATTTCCCTCAGTTTTTGAGAACCAAGGTATCAATCCAGTAGGAGATCACGCACGAGTCCCTCGCACCTACACAAATAAATAAGAACCTCGCAACCAACGCGATAAAGGGGTTGTCAATCCCTCAATGGTCACTTACGAGAGTGAGATCTGATAGATATGATAAGATAATATTTTTGGTATTTTTATGATAAAGAGAAATAAAGATGCAAAGTAAAATAAAAGGCAAAAGAAATAACTAAGTGTTGGAAGATTAATATGATAGAAAATAGACCCGAGGGCCATAGGTTTCACTAGTGGCTTCTCTCAAGAGCATAAGTATTACGGTGGGTGAACAAATTACTGTTGAGCAATTGACAGAATTGAGCATAGTTATGAGAATATCTAGGTATGATCATGTATATAGGCATCACGTTTGTGACAAGTAGACCGACTCCTGCCTGCATCTACTACTATTACTCCACACATCAACCGCTATCCAGCATGCATCTAGAGTATTAAGTTCATAAGAATAGAGTAACACTTTAAGCAAGATGACATGATGTAGAGGGATAAACTCATGCAATATGATATAAACCCCTTCTTGTTATCCTCGATGGCAACAATACAATACGTGCCTTGCTGCCCCTGCTGTCACTGGGAAAGGACACCGCAAGATTGAACCTAAAGCTAAGCACTTCTCCCATTGCAAGAAAGATCAATCTAGTAGGCCAAACCAAACTGATAATTCGAAGAGAGTTGCAAAGATAACCAATCATACATAAAAGAATTGAAAGAAGATTCAAATATTGTTCATAGATAAACTTGATCATAAACCCACAATTCATCGGTCTCAACAAACACACCGCAAAAGAAGATTACATCGAATAGATCTCCACGAGAATCGTGGAGATCTATGTATTGAGATCTAAAGAGAGAGAAGAAGCCATCTAGCTAATAACTATGGACTCGAAGATATGAGGTAAACTACTCACACATCATCGGAGAGGCTATGGTGTTGATGTAGAAGCCCTCCGTGATCAATGCCCCCTCCAGTGGAGCGCCGGAAAAAGCCTCAAGATGGGATCTCACGGGTACAGAAGGTTGCGGCGGTGGAATTAGGTTTTTGGCTCCGTATCTGATAGTTTGGGGGTATATATAGGAGGAAGAAGTACGTCGGTGGAGCAACATGGGCCCCACAAGGTTGGAGGGTGCGCCCAGGGGGTAGGCGCGCCCCCTACCTCGTGCTCTCCTGGTTGCTTTCTTGACGTAGGGTCCAAGTCCTCTAGATCACATTTGTTCCGAAAATCACGTTTCCGAAGGTTTCATTCCATTTGGACTCCGTTTGATATTCTTTTTCTGCGAAACACTGAAATAGGCAAAAAACTGCAATTTGGGCTGGGCCTCCGGTTAATAGGTTAGTCCCAAAAATAATATGAAAGTGTATAATAAAGCCCATTAACATCCAAAACAGAATATAATATAGCATGGAACAATAAAAATTTATAGATACGTTGGAGACGTATCAGCTCTCATGCAAGAGCCTAGCTATATGCGGATTCCTAGGCCGATATACAATAAATATGAAGAAAGAGAGAGAGAAGATAAGAAAAACTAGTACCGTGTCACTCTATGTTATAACTATTGCATGAGGAATCGCATCCAGCATAATTCTCCATCACCGATCCAATGCCTAAGAGCTTTTCACATATTGTTCTTTGCTTAGTTACTTTGTCGTTGCCACTGTTACAATTACTACAAAACTATGACTGTTACTTTTGCCACCGATACCGTTAATTCCATACTACTTTGCTACTAAGTACTTTGCTAGAGATATTAAGTTATCCAGGTGTGGTTGAATTGACAACTCAACTGCTAATACTTGAGAATATTCTTTGGCTCCCCTTGTGTCGAATCAATAAATTTGGGTTGAATACTCTACCCTCGAAAACTGTTGCGATCCCCTATACTTGTCGGTTATCAAGACTATTTTCTAGTACCGTTGCCGGGGAGCATAGCTCTATTCTTTGAGTCACTTGGGATTTATATCTGCTGGTCACTATGAGGAACTTGAAAGACGAAAGAACTAAGATTTATCCCTCAACTACGAGGGGAGGTAAGGAATTGCCATCTAGCTCTGCACTTGATTCACCTTCTGTTTTGAGTAAGCTTGCGACACCTAAACCTGCTTCTTCTATTAATTCTGATATGTCACATGTTATTGATGATGCCACTTCTGCTATGCATGATACTTATGATGAAACTACTTCTATGCTTGATACTACTGTGCCACTAGGTGAATTTTTTGATGAACAACTTGCTAGGGCTAGAGAGAATGAAATTATTGAAACTGATAATATTGATGAAAGTGATGATGAAGATTCTCCCCCTAGATATGAATTGCCTGTTGTGCCTGAGGGTTATGTTATGGATGAAGAAACTGCTAGAGACTTTCTTTCTTGCAATGATAGGAGTGATCTTAAGAAATTATTAGCTAAGCTGGAAGAAAAATCTCTGAATGCTAGAATGAAATATGACCCTGCTTTTGCTACTTCACCTATCTTTGTTACTGATAAAGATTATGATTTCTCCGTTGATACTGAGATAATTACTTTGGTTGAATCTGATCCTTTTTATGACTATGAATCTGAAACTGTTGTGGCACATCTTACTAAATTAATTGATATAGCCACCCTGTTCACTAATGATGAGAAAACTCGCTACTACTATATCCTCAAATTATTTCCGTTCTCATTAAAGGGTGATGCTAAGATATGGTTTAATTCTCTTGATCCTGGTTGTGTGCGTAGTCCCCAGGATATGATTTACTACTTCTCTGCTAAATATTTCCCTGCTCATAAGAAACAAGCTGCTTTATGGGAAATATATAATTTTGTGCAAATTGAAGAAGAGAGTCTCCCACAAGCTTTGGGGAGGCTTCTCGAATTACTTAATGCTTTGCCTGATCATCCTGTCAAGAAAAATGAAATACTGTATATCTTTTATAATGGACTAACTGATGCTTCCAGAGACCACCTGGATAGTTGTGCTGGTTGTGTTTTCAGGGAAAGAACAGTTGATCAAGCTGAATTGCTATTGAATAATATGTTGACTAATGAAAATAATTGGGCACTTCCTGAACCAACTCCTAAGCCAACTCCAAAGAAAAAAGGTATTCTATTTCTCAGTTCTGAAGATATGCAAGAGGCAAAGAAATCTATGAAAGAAAAAGGTATTAAAGCTGAAGATGTAAAGAATTTACCTCCTATTGAATAAATACATGGTCTTAATTTGCCGCCTGTTGAAGAAATACATTGTCTTGATAAGCCGACACAGGTAGTAAAGGTAAATTCTCTCTATAGATCCGATGAAGGTGATATTCCTCGTCATAAGTCCGCTAGCCAATGCTTAGATGAGTTTGATAATTTTATTGTCAAACAAGAAAACTTCAATGCTTATGTTGGTAGACAATTGAAAAACAATGCTGATATGCTTGAACACTTGAGTGATTATATGTCTAGAGTTAAAGGTGAACTTAAACTCATTAGTAAACATGCTTCTATGGTTACCACTCAAGTAGAACAAGTGCTTAAAGCTCAGAATGATTTTCTCAATGAATTAAATAAGAAGAAGAATGATAATGCTGTTAGAGTTATGGCTAGAGGGGGTAAAATGACTCAGGAACCTTTGTATCCAAAGGGTCATCCTAAGATAATTGAGCAGGATTCTCAAAGAACTAATGTTGATGCACCTAGTCCTTCTAAGAGGAAGAAAAAGAAAAATGATAGGACTTTGCATGCTTCTAGTGAACCTGTGGTAGACACACCTAAGAATCCCAATGATATCTCTATTTCTGATGCTGAACCATAATCTGGTAATGAACATGAACCAAGTGATAATGTTAATGATGATGTTCATGTTGATACTCAACCTAGTAATAACAATGATGTAGAAATTGAACCTACTGTTGATCTTGATAACCCACAATCAAAGAATCAACGTTATGATAAGAGAGACTTTGTTGCTAGGAAGCATGGTAAAGAAAGAGCACCATGGGTTCAGAAACCCATGCCCTTTCCTCCCAAACCATCCCAGAAAAAAGATGATGAGGATTTTGAGCGTTTTGCAGAAATGATTAGACCTATCTTTTTGCGTATGCGTTTTACTGATATGCTTAAAATGAATCCTTATGCTAAGTATATGAAGGATATTGTTACAAATAAGAGAAAGAAATCGGAAGCTGAAATTTCCACCATGCTTGCTAATTATACTTTTAAGGGTGGAATACCTAAGAAACTTGGAGATCCAGGAGTACCAACTATACCATGCTCCATTAAAAGAAACTATGTTAGAACTGCTTTATGCGATCTTGGATATGGTGTTAGTGTTATGACTCTCTCTTTATATCGTAGACTTGATTTGAATAAGTTGACTCCTACTGAAATATCTTTGCAAATGGCCGATAAATCAACTGCTATACCTGTCGGTATTTGTGAGGATGTGCGTGTTGTGGTTGCAAATGTTACTATTTTAACGGACTTTGGTATTCTTGATATTCCCGAGGATGATAGTATGTCGATTATCCTTGGTAGACCCTTTTTGAATACTGCAGGGGCTGTTATTGATTGCAACAAAGGCAATGTCACTTTTCATGTTAATGGTAATGAGCATACGGTACACTTTCCGTGGAAACAACCTCAAGTCCACATTATCAATTCTAGTGGAAAAATTCCATCGATTATTATTGGAGGTTTTGAATTTCGTCTTCCTACTGTCAAGAAGAAATATGATATTCTTATTGTTGGGGGCGTGCATATCCCCGTTGAGGTAACCTAGTGTTATTCGAAATTTCTCCGGTTTCATGCGATTCGGAATGAGTTTGTTAACAAGACTTGATCAACCTTGTTAGTGGATTCCTTTCGATAAGCATGAGATGGATGAAGTTAGAAAGCACAACCTTTTGTACCCTCCTTTTACTTTTTGTTATTTAGATTAAATAAAGCAAAATTAGTATTTTCTGTCTGTTTTCTGAATTATCCATGCAATAAAAAATACCCCGAAAATAAAAGTTCTCCAAATGCCCTGAAAATGAAATATGATTTTTTATGGAATATTTGAGAATATTTGGCACTGAGAACACATCAGGGGGAGCAAGCACCTGGCCACGAGGGTCCAGGGCGCGCCCACCCCTTGGGCGCGCCCCCTGCCTCATGGGCCCCTAGTGGCCCCCTCCACTTATTCCTGCACCCACACACTTCTTCTTCCTGCCAAAAAAATCACCAACTAGCTCAAGCACGAGTTCTTGCTCATCTTGTTGCCATTTTCGATCTCCTTGCTCAAAGCTCCACTCACAACACTGCTTTGGGGGATTGTTCTTCGGTATGTGACTCCTCCAATGGTCCAATTAGTTTTTGTTCTAGTGCTTTATTCATTGCAAATTTTTGCTACTTCTGTGACCCTGTTTTTGAGCTTGCATGTCAAATTTATATGGTCCCAAGTAGTTTTAATGCATGATATAGTCTCTAGGCACTTGTGGGAGTAGTTGCTCTCAATTTTGTTGAGTTTGGTTCACTTTATTTCAAGTTACTAAAAATTTCAGAAATTGATGAAGAGATTTTTGAGGGCTCTTCGAGCCGAAGCTCGAGGGATAAGCAAAGTGAAGAGGATAAGAGCCCCAAATATAATCTCCCTCGCACCACGGAAGTTCGGCCGTGTGAATGGCCTTGTGATGAGTTCTTAACAGCAGCCGGGATTCATGACGACTTCTATTCTTTGGCTGAGAATGTGGGCCTCACCCACTTCGTCCGCGACCAGCGCGAACAGTATCTCTTACTCACTAATATTTTCGTGCAAAATTTTCATTTCCATGCTAGGAGATCACCACCTTCAGTAGAATTTTATTTATATGATGAGCATAAGGAGATGTCCCTTTTAGATTTCTGTCGGGTTTGTAAGATACCCCTTACTGGCAGCATAGAGGAACCACATCATAATGATGTGGAAGGGTTTATTGATATGATTGCTGTAGGGGAAACAAGGAAAGTTTTCGATGCAAAAATTACTAGCATACTTTTTCCGGTTCTGCGTTACTTTGCGATATTTGCTAGTAGATGTTTAATTGGTCGCGGAAACTATGGAAACCTTAGTGCCCCTGATATTGTTATTTTGGGCCATGCCTTGTTCTGTGATAACTCTTTTAGTCTAGGCACTATCGTTGCCAAACGGCTAAGTCTTAACCGCACGAAGGGTCCCATCTTGGGAGGTATCTTCGCCTCGCGCCTTGCTGCACACTTTAACATACCTATTAGGCATTATGAGAAAGAAGAAAAGTTGTTGCCTCCTATTTTTCTGGATTATAAGAGTATGGTAGCACATGACTTTATTGTTAAAAATAAGAAAAAGATGCTTAACTACAGACTTTTATTTGATAAAAATCACCCTGAGACTATTACTTTGCTTGCTCCTTCTTTGTTTAACTTATCTACAAGCAAGTATCTTGTTCAGCCGGAGGCATTTCATGCCTACCAGAACCCCACACGAGCTACAGAGCCAGAGCCGGAACCACAACTTGATCCTTCACGACAGTCTGTTTACCAGTGGGATCCGGAGGAGATTGCCAACCAGTGGCAACCCGAGGCTCCTTCTCAGTACGACCCCAACTACCACTTTGATCCATGGGCATAGACCAACTTAGGCCAAAAGCCTAAGATTGGGGGAGTACGTATTTCTCACCAACATTACATTCATGTTCACACACTCATGCTAGTTGTCGGCGCTTATACTTTTTCATTGTAGTACCCATGCTAGTTTATTTTCTTTTTCTCGCTTTCTTCTTAAGTGTTTGATAAACCTTAAGAAAAACAAAAAAAATTATTAGTTGTAGCTTTTAGCTAGTTTACTTTCCATGCCTGTAGTAGTAATAATTAAAAGAAAACCCAAAAAGATTTCTTGTTCTTCTTTTGCTTGTTGGGAGCTTTCCCGTGTAAATAGTTTTATTTCTTTTCTTTTCTTTTCTTTGGGGGTCGAGAGGAGAAGACCATAATGAAATGTTGAAGTGGGTCTTATATGCATTATTGTTGATTTAACCAAGAGCCCATATTACCCTGCCTTCTCCTTTGTATTGAATGCCTGCAGATTCCATCTTAGTCCAATGCACATGCACTATTATTATTATTCACATCGTTCGGTCGTGCAAGTGAAAGGCAATAATGACGATTTATGATGAATTGATTGAGATGAGAGAGGCTGGTATGAACTCGACCTCTCTTGTTTTTGTAAATATGATTAGTTCATCGTTCCGGATTTAGCATATTATGAATGAAACATGTTTGCAATGACAATTAGAGATTATAGTTGCTTATGCCATGCTTAATTAGCTAGGAGTTTATAATGGTTTACCTTGCGTGCCAACATGCTATTAAAATGGTTGTGATGTGGTATGATGGGATGATATCCTCCTGTGAATGATTCGAGTGACTTCACTTGGCACATGTTCACGCATGTAGTTGAAACAAAATCAACATAGCCTCTATGATATTTATGTTCATGGTGGATTATATCCTACTCATGCTTGCACTCAATGTTTATTAATTTTAATGCATGTTCATGACTGTTGTCGCTCTCTAGTTGGTCGTTTCCCAGTCTTTTTCTAGCCTTCACTTGTACTAAGCGGGAATACTGCTTGTGCACCCACTTCCATAAACCCCAAAGTTATTCCATATGAGTCCACTATACCTTCCTATATGCGGTATCTACCTGCCGTTCCAAGTAAATTTGTATGTCCAGAACTCTAAACCTTTAAATTAAATTCTGTTTTGTATGCTCGAATAGCTCATGTATCAACTAGGGATGTCTGTATCTTCCATGCTAGGCGGGTTATTCTCAAGAGGAGTGGACTCCGCTCCTCACTCACGAGAAAATGGCTGGTCACCGGGATGCCCAGTCCCATGCTCTAAGCAAATCAAATCGAAATAATTGCAAACAAAACTCCCCCAGGACTGTTGCTAGTTGGAGGCACTCGTTGTTTCGAGCCAGCCATGGATTGATGCTTGTTGGTGTTGGGGGAGTATAAACTTTACCATTCTATTTGGAAACCGCCTATAATGTGTGTAGCATGGAAGATATCGAGATCTATCGGTTGTTATGTTGACAATGAAAGTATGCCGCTCAAAATATTATTTATCTCTATTTCAAAATCGAGCTCTGGCACCTCTACAAATCCCTTCTTCCCTCTGCGAAGGGCCTATCTATTTACTTTTATGTTGAGTCATCACCCTCTTATTAAAAAGCACCAGCTGGAGAGCACCGCTATCGTTTGCATCCATTACTATTAATTTATATTGGGTATGACTATGACTGGATCTCTTTTACCATGAATTACAATGTTTAGTCAGTCCTTGATCTTTAAAGGTGCTCTGCATTTATGTTTTGCGATCTCAGAAAGGGCTAGCGAGATACCATCTTGTTATATCATATTATGATTGTTTTGAGAAAGTGCTGTCATCCAAGATTTATTATTATTGCTCGCTAGTTGATTATGCCATTGACTTGAGTAAACAATAGACCCAAGTGTTATTGTGAATATGGTTAGTTCATAATATTTGCTGAAAACTTGAATGCTGGCTTTACATATTTACAACAACAAGAGCAAACAGAGTTTGTAAAAGTTTTTTTCTCACTTTCAGTTTATGAGCTGAATTGCTTGAGGACAAGCAAAGGTTTAAGCTTGGGGGAGTTGATACGTCTCCAATGTATCTACTTTTCCAAACACTTTTTCCCTTGTTTTGGACTCTATCTTGTATGATTTGAATAGAACTAACCCGGACTGACGGTGTTTTCAGCATAATTGCCATGATGTTATTTTTGTGCAGAAATAAAAGTTCTCGGAATGACCTGAAAATCAACGGAGATTATGTTTGGAATTAGTAAAAAATACTAGCGAAAGAATCAAGGCCAGGGGCCCACACACTGTCCACGAGGGTGGGGGCGCGCCCCTACCTTGTGGGCCCCCTGGTGCTCCACCGACCTCAACTCCAACTCTATATTTTCATGTTCGGGGAGAAAAAATCAGAGAGAAGGATTCATCGCGTTTTACGTTACGGAGCCGCCGCCAAGCCCTAATCTCTCTCGGGAGGGCTGATCTGGAGTCTGTTCGGGGCTCCGGAGAGGGGAATCCGTCGCCATCGTCATCATCAATCTTCCTCCATCACCAATTTCATGATGCTCACCGCCGTGTGTGAGTAATTCCATCATAGGCTTGCTGGACGGTGATGGGTTGGATGAGATTTACCATGTAATCAAGTTAGTTTTGTTAGGGTTTGATCCCTAGTATCCATTAAGTTCTGAGATTGATGTTGCTATGACTTTGCTATGCTTAATGCTTGTCACTAGGGCCCGAGTGCCATGATTTTAGATCTGAACCTATTATGTTTCCATGAATATATGTGAGTTCTTGATCCTATCTTGCAAGTCTATAATCACCTATTATGTGTTATGATCCGTTAACCCCGAAGTGACAATAATCGGGACCATTACAGGTGATGACCGTAGTTTGAGGAGTTCATGTATTCACTAAGTGTTAATGCTTTGGTCCGGTACTCTATTAAAAGGAGGCCTTAATATCCCTTAGTTTCCATTAGGACTACGCTGCCACGGGAGGGTAGGACAAAAGATGTCATGCAAGTTCTTTTCCATAAGAACATATGACTATATTCAGAATACATGCCTACATTACACTGATGAATTGGAGCTAGTTCTGTGTCACTCTATGTTATAACTATTGCATAAGGAATCGCATCCGGCATAATTCTCCACCACCAATCCAATGCCTACGAGCTTTTCACATATTGTTCTTTCCTTAGTTACTTTGCCGTTGCCACTGTTACAATTACTACAAAACTATCACTGTTACTTTTGCCACCGTTACTGTTACTTCCATACTACTTTGCTACTAAATACTTTGCTGCAGATATTAAGTTATCCAGGTGTGGTTGAATTGACAACTCAACTGGCTAATACTTGAGAATATTCTTTGGCTCCCCTTGGTCAAATCAATAAATTTGGGTTGAATACTCTACCCTCGAAAACTTTTGCGATCCCCTATACTTGTGGGTTATCACTCGCCGCCAACGCCGCTGCTCCTCACACGTCGGTTGGTGACCCGGCGCACTAGGGCGTGAGGATGTCGTTGATGGATCTGTATGTATCGTTATCTTTCCATCAAATCCATGTAGTAGTATATGGTACTACTAGTAATTATCTTATCTTTCGCATCAACTTCATAATTTCGTACGTACTCCATGCATGAACCGCGCCAGAACCAAATTTCTCATTACTCTAGGCAAAATCATTATTATTTCTATCGGTCGCGCCATGGAGAAGAACCAAATTTTTACAAGTTACAAGTTCAAAAGGAAAAGCCTGCTGTGTTCACGTCGCACCCCCACACGGTTGGTCTGGCACGCTGCTCAAGGAGGAATGCGTGGTGTGTTGCATTTTCACTTACCAGTGGGACCGCAGTTGAGCAAACCGACTATCGGCAAACCCCTACCCCGCCCACCGCGTGATGGCTGAGAAAACAGGAGGGAGAAGAGATGGCTGTAGCATGGACTCCAAGAAAATTGGTGTCAGATGGGACTCGTGTGGGTGGCGTGTGCCGTACTGCTAGACGTGAATGCTAGTTATGGCCCATGCCACCCGAGCCTATATCGAGGTGCTGGTTACGTAGAACAAATTTCCTGGAGTCCGTGCTCAGCCCTCCTCTATCTCTCTTCTCAGCCAGCCAGCAGACGCGTGAAGCCCATCATCTGTTTGCTCACATGCTGATAACCCACAAGTATAGGGGATCTCAACCACAACAGGCACATCCTCGCAAATACCGACAGGTATATCAGTTGATTTATCAGCCATTTGCAAAGATATTTCAGTAGGTGTCAACTTATTCAAATCAAGTCTACGATATAAAGAGAGAGGCATAACACTAACACTGGCTCCAAGATCACATAAAGCAGTTCCAACATAATTTCTTTTAATGGAGCATGGTATAGTGGGTACTCCTGGATCTCCAAGTTTCTTAGGTATTGCACCCTTAAAAGTATAATTAGCAAGCATGGTGGAAATTTCAGCTTGCAGTATCTTTCTTTTATTTGTAACAACTTCTTTCATATATTTAGCATAAGTATTCATTTTAAGCATATCAGTTAATTGCATACGCAAAAAGATAGGTCTAATCATTTCAGCAAAGCGCTCAAAATCCTCATCATCCTTTTTCTTGGATGGTTAAGGAGGAAAAGGCCTGGGTTTCTGAACCCATGGTTCTCTTTCTTTACCGTGCTTTCTAGCAATAAAGTCTCTCTGATCATAATGTTGATTCTTTGATTGTGGGTTATCAAGATGAACAGCAGGTTCAACTTCTACATCATTATCATTGCTAGGTTGAGCATCGTCATGAACATTATCATTAACATTATCACTAGGTTCAAGTTCATTACCAGATTGTGTTTCAGCATCAGAAATAGAAATATCATTTGGATTCTCAGGTATTTCAGCAACGGGTTCACTAGAAGCATGCAAAGCCCTCTCATTTTTCTTTTTCTTCTTTTTAGAAGGACTAGGTGCATCTACATTATTTCTCTGAGAATCTTGCTCAATTCTCTAGGGATGGCCTTCAGGATACAAAGGTTCCTGAGTCATTTTACCAGTTCTAGTAGCCACTCTAATAGGAAAATCATTATTCTTACTATTCAATTCATTGAGCAAATCATTCTGAGCTTTAAGTACTTGTTCTACTTGAGTGGTGACCATAGAAGCATGTTTACTAATGAGTTTAAGTTCACCTTTAACTCTAGACATATAATCACTCAAGTGTTCAATCATATAAGCATTGTGTTTTAATTCTCTACCAAAATAAGCATTGAAGTTCTCTTGCTTAACCATAAAGTTATCAAACTCATCCAAACATTGGCTAGCAAACTTAGTAGGAGGGATTTCAGCTTTATCATATCTATAGAGAGAATTTACCTTTACTACCTGTGTCGGGTTATCAACACCATGTGTTTCTTCAATAGGTGATGAATTAAGATCATATATTTCTTCAACAGGAGGTAAATTATTAACATCTTCAGCTTTATACCTTTTTCTTCATAGATTTCTTTGCCTCTTGCATATCTTCAGGACTGAGAAATAGAACACCTCTTTTCTTCGGAGTTGGCTTAGGAGTTGGTTCAGGAAGTGTCCAATTATTTTCATTGGTCAACATATTATTCAATAAAATTTCAGCTTGATCAACAGTTCTTTCCCTGAAAACACAACCAGCACAACTATCCAGGTGGTCTCTGGAAGCATCGGTTAGTCCATTATAAAAGATATCAAGTATTTCATTTTTCTTGAGAGGCTGATCAGGCAAAGCATTAAGTAATTGGAGAAGCCTCCCCCAAGCTTGTGGGAGACTCTCATCTTCAATTTGCACAAAATTATATATTTCCCTTAAAGCAGCTTGTTTCTTATGAGTAGGGAAATATTTAGCAGAGAAGTAATAAATCTTATCCTGGGGACTACGCACACAACCAGGATCAAGAGAATTAAACCATGTCTTAGCATCACCCTTTAATGAGAACGGAAATATTTTAAGGATATAATAGTAGCGAGTTTTCTCATCATTAGTGAACAGGGTGGCTATATCATTTAATTTAGTAAGATGTGCCACAACAGTTTCAGATTCATAGCTATAGAAAGGATCAGATTCAACCAAAGTAATTATCTCAGTATCAACAGAGAAATCATAATCCTTATCAGTAACAAAAATAGGTGAAGTAGCATAAGCAGGATCATATTTCATTCTAGCATTCAGAGTTTTTTGTTTCAACTTAACTAATAATTTCTTAAGATCACTTCTATCATTGCAAGCAAGAAATTCTCTAGCAGTTTCTTCATCCATAACATAGCCCTCAGGCACAACAGGCAATTCATATTTAGGGGGAGAATCTTCATCATCACTTTCATCAGTATTATCAGTTTCAGTAATTTAATTCTCTCTAGCCCTAGCAAGTTGTTCATCAAGAAATTCACAAAGTGGTACTGTAGTATCAAGCCTAGAAGTAGTTTCATCATAAGTATCATGCATAGCAGAAGTGGCATCATCAATAACATGCGACATATCAGAATTAATAGCAGAAGCAGGTTTAGGTGTCGCAAGCTTATTCAAAACAGAAGGTGAATCAAGTGCAGCGCTAGATGGCAGTTCCTTACCTCCCCTCGTAGTTGAGGGATAAATTTTTGTTTTCTCGTCTTTCAAGTTCTTCATAGTGACCAGCAGATATAAATCCCAAGTAACTCAAAGAATAGAGCTATGCTCCCCCACAACGGCGCCAGAAAATAGTCTTGATAACCCACAAGTATAGGGGATCGCAACAGTTTTCGAGGGTAGAGTATTCAACCCAAATTTATTGATTCGACACAAGGGGACCAAAGAATATTCTAAAGTATTAGCACTTGAGTTGTCAATTCAACCACACCTGGATAACTTAGTATCTGCAGCAAAGTATTTAGTAGCAAAGTAGTATGTAAGTAACATTAACGGTAGCAAAAGTAATATTTTTGGGTTTTGTAGTGATTATAACAGTACCAACGGAAAAGTAAATAAGCGAATAACAATATGTGAAAAGCTCACAGGCATTGGATCGGTGATGGAGAATTATGCCGAGTGCGGTTCATCATGTAACAATCATAACATAGGGTGACACAGAACTAGCTCCAATTCATCAATGTAATGTAGGCTTGTATTCCGAATATAGTCATACGTGCTTATGGAAAAGAACTTGCATGACATCTTTTGTCCTACCCTCCTGTGGCAGCGGGGTCCTAGCGGAAACTAAGGGATATTAAGGCCTCCTTTTAATAGAGTACCGGACCAAAGCATTAACACATAGTGAATACATGAACTCCTCAAACTACGGTCATCACCGGGAGTGGTCCCGATTATTGTCACTTCGGGGTTGCCGGATCATAACACATAGTAGGTGAGTTTAGACTTGCAAGATAGGATCAAGAACTCACATATATTCATGAAAACATAATAGGTTCAGATCTGAAATCATGGCACCCGGGCCCTAGTGACAAGCATTAAGCATAGCAAAGTCATAGCAACATCAATCTCAGAACATAATGGATACTAGGGATCAAACCCTAACAAATCTAACTCGATTACATGATAAATCTCATCCAACCCATCACCGTCCAGCAAGCCTACGATTGAATTACTCACGCACGGCGGTGAGCATCATGAAATTGGTGATGGAGGAAGGTTGATGATGACGACGACGACGGATTCCCCTCTCCGGAGCCCCGAACGGACTCCAGATCAACCGTCCCGAGAGAGTTTAGGGCTTGGCGGCGGCTCCCTGTCGTAATACGCGATGAATCTTTCTCTCTGATTTTTTCTCCCCGAACACGAATATATGGAGTTGGAGTTGAGGTTGGTGGAGCACCAAGGGGCCCACGAGGCAGGGGGCGCACCTAGGGGGGCAGGCGCGCCCCCACCCTCGTGGCAAGGGTGTGGGCCCCCTGGCCTTGATTCTTTCGTCAATATTTTTTATATTTTCCAAAAATAATCTCCGTGAAGTTTCAGGTCATTCCGAGAACTTTTGTTTCTGCACATAAATAACACCATGGCAATTCTGCTGAAAACAGCGTCAGTCCGGGTTAGTTCCATTCAAATCATGAAGTTAGAGTCCAAAACAAGGGCAAAAGTGTTTCGAAAAGTAGATACGACGGAGACGTATCAACTCCCCCAAGCTTAAACCTTTGCTTGTCCTCAAGCAATTCAGTTGATAAACTGAAAGTGATAAAGAACAACTTTTACAAACTCTGTTTGCTCTTGTTGTTCTAGATATGTAAAACCAGCATTCAAGCTTTCACCAAAGATTATGACTAACCATATTCACAATAACACTTAGGTCTCATGTTTACTCGTCTCACTAGCATAATCAACTAGCGAGCAATAATAATAAATCTTGGATGACAACACTTTCTCAAAACAATCATTCTATGATATAACAAGATGGTATCTTGCTAGCCCTTTCTGAGACCGCAAAACATAAATGCAGAGCACCTTTAAAGATCAAGGACTGACTAAACATTGTAATTCATGGTAAAAGAGATCCAGTCATAGTCATACCCAATATAAATTAATAGTAATGGATGCAAATGACAGCAGTGTCCTCCAGCTGGTGCTTTTAAATAAGAGGGTGATGACTCAACATAAAAGTAAATAGATAGGCCCATCGCAGAGGGAAGCAGGGATTTGTAGAGGTGCCAAAGCTCGATTTTAAAGCATAGATAAATAATATTTTGAGCGGCATACTTTCATTGTCAACATAACAACCAGGAGAGGGCGATATCTTCCATGCTACACACATTATAGGCTATTCCCAAACAGAATGGTAAAGTTTATACTCCCCCTCCACCAACAAGCCTCAATCCATGGTTGGCTCGAAACAACAAGTGCCTCCAACTAACAACAGCCCCGGGAGAGTTTTGTTTGTAAGTATTTTGATTTGATTTGCATAAAGCATGGGACTGGGCATCCCGGAGACCAGCCACTTTCTCGTGAGTGAGGAGCGAAGTCCTCTCCTCTTTAGAATAACCCGCCTAACATGGAAGATACAGATAGCCCTAGGTTATACATGAGCTATTCGAGCATACAAAACATAATTTTATTTGAAGGTTTAGAGTTTGGCACATACAAATTTACTTGGAACGGCAGGTAGATACAGCATATAGGAAGGTATAGTGGACTCATATGGAATAACTTTGGGGTTTAAGGGATTGGATGCACAAGCAGTATCCCCGCTTAGTACAAGTGAAGGCTAGCAAAAGACTGGGAAGCGACCAACTAGAGAGCGACAACAGTCGTGAACATGCATTAAAATTAATGAGCATTGAGTGCAAGCATGAGTAGGATATAATCCACCATGAACATAAATATCGTGAAGGCTATGTTGATTTTGTTTCAACTACATGCGTGAACATGTGCCAAGTCAAGTCACTTAAATCATTCAAAGGAGGATACCACCCCATCATACCACATCACAACCATTTTAATAGCATGTTGGCATGCAAGGTAAACCATTATAACCTCCTAGCTAATTAAGCATGGCATAAGTAGCTATAATCTCTAATTGTCATTGCAAACATGTTTATTCATAATAAGCTGAATCAGGAACGATGAACTAATCATATTTACAAAAACAAGAGAGGTCGAGTTCATACCAGCTTCTCCCATCTCAGTCAGTCTATCATATATCGTCATAATTGCCTTTCACTTGCACGACCGAACGATGTGAATAATAATAATAGTGCACGTGCATTGGACTAAGCTGGAATCTGCGAGCATTCAACAAACAGGAGAAGACAAGGCAATATGGGCTCTTGGTTAAATCAATAATAATGCATATAAGAGTCACTTCAACAATTTTATTATGGTCTTCTCCTATCGACCCCCAAAGAAAAGAAAAGAAATAAAACTATTTACACGGGAAAGCTCCCAACAAGCAAAAGAAGAACAGGAAATATTTTTGGGTTTTCTTATTAATTACTACTACTACAGCAAGAAAAGTAAATTAGCTAAAAGCTACTACTATTTTTTTTTGTTTTTCTTAAGGTTTATCAAACATACAAGAAGAAAGCATAAAAAGGAAAATAAACTAGCATGGATATTACAGTGAAAAAGTATGAGCACCGACATCTAGCAATGAGTGTGTGAACATAAATGTAATGTCGGTGAGAAATACGTACTCCCCCAAGCTTAGGCTTTTGGCCTGAGTTGGTCTATTGCCACAGCTGGCCTGGCGGATATCCATAGTTGTAGTTGGGGACGTACTGAGAAGAAGCCTCGTATTGCCACTGGTTGGCAATCGCCTCTGGATCCCACTGGTAATTAGACTATCATGGAGGATCAAATTGTGGTTCCGGCTCTGGCTCTGTGGCTGATGTACAGTTCTGGTAGGCGTGGATGGCCACCAGCGGAACGAGATACTTGCGTGCAGACAAATCAAACAAGGAAGGAGCAGGCAAGGTAATAGTCTCTGGGTGATTTTTATCAAATAACAGTTTGTATTTAAGCTCCCTTTCCCTATTCTTAACAATAAAATCGTGTGCTACCATACTCTTATAGCCTAGAAAAACAGTAGGCAACAACTTTTCTTCTTTCTCATAGTGCCTAATAGGTATGTTATAATGTGCAGCGAGGCGCAAGGCGAAGATGCCTCCCAAGATGGGGCCCTTACTACGGTTAAGATTTAACCGCCTTGCAACGATAGCGCCCATACTAAATGTGTCATCTCGAAACAAGGCATGGAACAAAATAATAATATCAGGGACACTCAGGTTTCCACAGTTTCCGCGACCAATTAAGCATCTACTAGCAAATATAGCAAAGTAACGTAGAACAGGAAAATGTATGCTAGTGATTCGTGCATCAAAAACTTTCCTCGTTTCCCCTACAGCAATTGTATCAATAAACCCCTCCACATCATTACTATGTGGTTCTCTATGATACCTGGAAAAGGTAACTTGCAAACTCTATAGAATTCACGAAGGGTCATCTCCTTATACTCACCATATAAATAAAAATCCACCGTATGTGGTGACCTCCTAGAATGGAATGAAAATCTTGCACCAAGGTATTGTTGAGTAAGAGATACTATTCGCGTTGGTCACGGAGGAAGTCGGTGAGGCCTGCACTCAGCCAACTCATAAAAATAATCATAAATCCCGGCTGCTCTTAATAAATCATCTCAAGGCCATTCACACGGCCGAACCTCCGTGGTGCGAGGCAGATTATATTTGGGCCTCTCTTCTTCTTCACTTTGTTTTTCCTTCGAGCTTCGGCTCGATGAGTCCCTTAAAAATATCTTCATCATTTTTTGAAAATTTCTGAAATTTTTAGTAACTTCAAATAAAAGTGAATCAAGATCAACAAAATGGATAACAACTACTTCTACAAGTGCCTCGAGCCTATATGATGCATTAGAACTACTTGGAACCATATAAATGTGACATGCAAGCTCAAGAACATGGTCACCTAGGCAGCACAAATTTTCAATGAATAGAGCACTAGAGCAAAAACCAATTGGACCAATGGAGGAGTCACATACCAAGGAACAATCCCCCAAAGCAGTTTTGTGAGAGGTGCTTTGAGCAAGGAGATCGAAAATCGCAGCAAAATGAGCTAGAACTCGTGCTTGAGCTGGATGGTGATTTTTTGGGAGGAAGAAGAAGTGTGTGGGTGCAGGAATAAGTGGAGGGGAGCCACCGTGGGCCCATGAGGCAGGGGGGCGCGCCCAGGGGGGTCGGCGCGCCCTGGACCCTCGTGCCTAGGTGCTTGCTCCCCCTGCTGTGTTCTCAGTGCCAGATATTCTCAAATATTCCAGAAAAAATCGTATTTCAATCTCAGGGCATTTGGAGAACTTTTATTTTCGGGGTATTTTTATATTGCACGGATAATTCAGAAAACAGACAAAAAAATTACTACTTTTACTTTATTTCGACTAAATAACAGAAAGTAGGGAGAGGGTATAGAAGGTTGTGCCTTCTAATTGCATCCATCTCATGCTCATCAAAAGGAATCCACTAACAAGGTTGATCAGGTCTTGTTAACAAACTCATTTTGAATAACATGGAACCGGAGAAATTTCGAATAACACTATGTTACCTCAACGGGGATATGCACTCCCCAATAATAAGAATATCATATTTCTTCTTGGCAGTAGGAAGACGAAATTCAAAACCTCCAATAATAATCGATGGAATTTTTCCAATAGAATTTATACTATGAACTTGAGGTTGCCTCCTCGGAAAGTGTACCGTATGCTCGTTACCATTAACAGGAAAAGTGACATTGCCTTTGTTGCAGTCAATAACAGCCCCTGCAGTATTCAAAAAGGGTCTTCCAAGAATAATAGACGTACTATCGTCCTCGGGAATATCAAGAATAACAAAGTCCGTTAAAATAGTAGCGTTTGCAACCGCAACAGGCACATCCTCGCAAATACCGGCAGGTATAGCAGTTGATTTATCAGCCATTTGCAAAGATATTTCAGTAGGTGTCAACTTATTCAAATCAAGTCTACAATATAAGGAGAGAGGCATAACACTAACACCGGCTCCATGATCACATAAACAGTTCTAACATAATTTCTTTTAATGGAGCATGGTATAGTTGGTACTCCTGGATCTCCAAGTTTCTTAGGTATTCCACCCTTAAAAGTATAATTAGCAAGCATGGTGGAAATTTCAGCTTCCAGTATCTTTCTTTTATTTGTAACAATTTCTTTCATATATTTAGCATAAGGATTCATTTTAAGCATATCAGTTAATCGCATACGCAAAAAGATAGGTCTAATCATTTCAGCAAAGCGCTCAAAATCCTCATCATCCTTTTTCTTCGATGGTTTAGGAGGAAAAGGGATGGGTTTCTGAACCCATGGTTCTCTTTCTTTACTGTGCTTTCTAGCAACAAAGTCTCTCTTATCATAACGTTGATTCTTTGATTGTGGGTTATCAAGATCAACAGCAGGTTCAACTTCTACATCATTATCATTGCTAGGTTGAGCATCATTATGAACATTATCATTAACATTATCACTAGGTTCATGTTCATTACCAGATTGTGTTTCAGCATTAGAAATAGAAATATCATTTGGATTCTCAGGCATTTCAGCAACAGGTTCACTAGAAGCATGCAAAGCCCTCTCGTTTTTTTCTTTTTCTTCTTTTTAGAAGGACTAGGTGCATCTACATTATTTCTCTGAGAATCTTGCTCAATTCACTTAGGATGGCCTTCAGGATACAAAGGTTCCTGAGTCATTTTACCAGTTCTAGTAGCCACTCTAACAGCATACTCATTATTCTTATTATTCAATTCATTGAGCAAATCATTCTGAGCTTTAAGTACTTGTTCTACTTGAGTGGTAACCATAGAAGCATGTTTACTAATGAGCTTAAGTTCACCTTTAACTCTAGACATATAATCACCCAAGTGTTCAATCATATAAGCATTTTGTTTAAATTGTCTACCAAAATAAGCATTACAATCTTCTTGCTTAACCATAAAGTTCTCAAACTCATCCAAACATTGGCTAGCAAACTTAGTAGGACGGATATCAGCTTTATCATATCTATAGAGAGAATTTACCTTTACTACCTGTGTCGGGTTATCAAGACCATGTGTTTCTTCAATAGGTGATTAATTAAGACCATATAATTCTTCAACAGGCGGTAAATTAAGACCATGTATTTCTTCAATAGGATGTAAATTCTTAACATATTCAGCTTTAATACCCTTTTCTTTCATAGATTTCTTTGCCTCTTGCATATCTTCAGGACTGAGAAATAGAACACCCCTTTTCTTCGGAGTTGGCTTAGGAGTTGGATCAGGAAGTGTCCAATTATTTTCATTGGTCAACATATTATTCAATAGAATTTCAGCTTCATCTGGTGTTCTTTCCCTGAAAACAGAACCAGCACAAGTATCCAGGTGGTCTCTCGAAGCATCGGTTAGTCCATTATAAAAGATATCAAGTATTTCATTTTTCTTGAGAAGATGATCAGGCAAAGCATTAAGTAATTGGAGAAGCCTCACCCAAGCTTGTGGGAGACTCTCTTCTTCAATTTGCACAAAATTATATATTTCCCTTAAAGCAGCTTGTTTCTTATGAGCGGGGAAATATTTAGCAGAGAAGTAATAAATCATATCCTAGGGACTACGCACACAACCAGGATCAAGAGAACTAAACCATATCTTAGCATCACCCTTTAATGTGAACGGAAATATTTTAAGGATATAGTAATAGCGAGTTTTCTCATCATTAGTGAACAGGGTGGCTATATCATTTAATTTAGTAAGATGTGCCACAACAGTTTCAGATTCATAGCCATAAAAAGGATCAGACTCAACCAAAGTAATTATATCAGGATCAACGGAGAATTCATAATCTTTATCAGTAACAAAGATAGGTGAAGTAGCATAAGCAGGATCATATTTCATTCTAGCATTCAGAGTTTTTTGTTTCAACTTAACTAATAATTTCTTAAGATCACTTTTATCATTGAAAGCAAGAAAGTCTCTAGCAGTTTCTTCATCCATAACATAGCCCTCAGGCACAATAGGCAATTCATATTTAGGGGGAGAGTCTACATCATCACTTTCATCAATATTATCAGTTTCAGTAATTTCATTCTCTCTAGCCCTAGCAAGTTGTTCATCAAGAAATTCACAAAGTGACACATTAGTATCAAGCATAGAAGTAGTTTGATCATAAGTATCATGCATAACAGAAGTGGCATCATCAATAACATGCAACATATCAGAATTAATAGCAGAAGCAGGTTTAGGTGTCGCAAGCTTATTCAAAACAGAAGGTGAATCAAGTGCAGAGCTAGATGGCAGTTCCTTACCTCCCCTCGTAGTTGAGGGATAAATTTTTGTTTGTCGTGTTTCATGTTCTTAATAGTGACCAGCAGATATAAATCCCAAGTAACTCAAAGAATAGAGCTATGCTCCCCGGCAACGGCACCGGAAAATAGTCTTCATAACCCACAAGTTTAGGGGATCGCAACAGTTTTCGAGGGTAGAGTATTCAACCCAAATTTATTGATTCGACACAAGGGGAGCCAAAGAATATTCTCAATAATTAGCAGTTGAGTTGTTAATTCAACCACACCTGGATAACTTAGTATCTGCAGCAAAGTATTTAGTAGCAAAGTAGTATGGAAGTAACGGTAACGGTAGCAAAAGTAATATTTTTGGGTTTTGTAGTGATTGTAACAGTACCAATGGAAAAGTAAATCAGCGAAGAACAATATGTGAAAAGCTCGTAGGCATTGGATCAGTGATGGAGAATTATGCCGGATGCGGTTCATCATGTAACAATCATAACATAGGGTGACACAGAACTAGGTCCAATTCATCAATGTAATGTAGGCACGTATTCCGAATATAGTCATATGTGCTTATGGAAAAGAACTTGCATGACATCTTTTGTCCTACCCTCCCGTGGCAGCGGGGTCCTAGCGGAAACTAAGGGATATTAAGGCCTCCTTTTAATAGAGTACCGGACCAAAGCATTAACACATACTGAATACATGAACTCCTCAAACTATGGTCATCACCGGGAGTGGTCCCGATTATTGTCACTTCGTGGTTGCCGGATCATAACACATAGTAGGCGACTTTAGACTTGCAAGATATGATCAAGAACTCACATATATTCATGAAAACATAATAGGTTCAAATCTGAAATCATGGCACTCGGGCCCTAGTGACAAGCGTTAAGCATAGCAAAGTCATAGCTATTGGAAATATGCCCTAGAGGCAATAATAAAATGGTTATTATTGTATTTCCTTGTTCATGATAATTGTCTACTGTTCATGCTATAATTGTATTAACTGGAAACCATAATACATGTGTGAATACATAGACTATAACATGTCCCTAGTAAGCCTCTAGTTGACTAGCTCGTTGATCAATAGATGGTTATGGTTTCCTGACCATGGACATTGGATGTCATTGATAATGGGATCACATCATTAGGAGAATGATGTGATGGAAACGGCCCAATCCTAAGCATAGCACAAGATCGTGTAGTTTGTTTGCTAAGAGCTTTTCTAATGTCAAGTATCGTTTCCTTAGACCATGAGATTGTGCAACTCCCGGATACCGTAGAAATGCTTTGGGTGTACCAAACATCACAACGTAACTGGGTGGCTATAAAGGTGCACTACAGGTATCTCCGAAAGTGTCTGTTGAGTTGGCATGAATCGAGACTGGAATTTGTCACTCCGTATGACGGAGAGGTATCTCTGGGCCCACTCGGTAATGCATCATCATAATGAGCTCAATGTGACTAATGAGTTAGCCATGGGATCATGCGTTACGGAACGAGTAAAGAGACTTGCCGGTAACAAGATTGAACGAGGTATGGGGATACCGACGATCGAATCTCGGGCATGTAACATACCGATAGACAAAGGGAATTGAATACGGGATTGATTGAATCCCCGACATCGTGGTTCATCCGATGAGGTCATCGTGGAACATGTGGGAGCCAATATGGGTATCCAGATCCCGCTATTGGTTATTGGCCGGAGAGGTGTCTCGGTCATGTCTACATGGTTCCCGAACCCGTAGGGTCTACACACTTAAGGTTCGGTGACGCTAGAGTTGTTATGGGAAATAGTATGTGGTTACCGAAGGTTGTTCGGAGTCCCGGATGAGATCCCGGACATCACGAGGATTTCCGGAATGGTCCGGCGGTGAAGATCGATATATTGGACGAAGGGTATTGGAGTCCGGAAGTGTTCCGGGGGTACCAGGCTATGGCCAGCATGACCGAAAGGTGTTTCGGGAGCCCCGGCAAGTGTTGGAGGGCCTCATGGGCCAAAGGAGAAGGGGCAAACCAGCCCACTAAGGGGTGGTGCGCCCCCCACACCCTTTCCCACGTTACTCGGGGAGGTGGGGCGCCACCACCTGGCTTGGGAGGCAAGCCTCCACCTGCTTGGCTTGGGGGGCAAGTCTCCCTAGGATTTTCCCTAGGGAGATTCAATCTGCTTTGCCGCCGCCCCTAGGGGAAACCCTAGGGCGCCTCCCCCTCTCCCCTTGCCCCTATATATAGTGGAGGGGTGGGAGGGCAGCCGCACCTCTTCCCTGGCGCAGCCCTCCCTCCTCATACACCTCCTCCTCCTCCATAGTGCTTGGCGAAGCCCTGCCGGAGAACCACGAGCTCCATTGCCACCACGCCGTCGTGCTGCTGGAGTTCTCCCTCAACTTCTCCTCTCCCCTTGCTGGATGAGGGAGGAGGAGACGTCCCCGGGCTGTACGTGTGTTGAACGCGGAGGCGCCGTCCATTCGGCGCTAGATCGGAACTTCCGCGATTTGAATCGCTGCGAGTACGACTCCATCGACCGCGTTCTTGTAACGCTTCCGCTTAGCGATCTTCAAGGGTATGAAGATGCACTCCCTCTCTCTCGTTGCTAGAATCTCCTAGATTGATCTTGGTGACACGTAAGAAAATTTTGAATTATTGCTACGTTCCCCAACAGTGGCATCATGAGCTAGGTCTATGCGTAGATTCTATGCACGAGTAGAACACAAAGTAGTTGTGGGCGATGATTTGTTCAATTTGCTTACTGTTACTAGTCTTATCTTGATTCGGCGGCATTGTGGGATGAAGCGGCCTGGACCGACCTTACACGTACATTTACGTGAGACAGGTTCCACCGACTGACATGCACTTGATGCATAAGGTGGCTAGCGGGTGTCTGTCTCTCCCACTTTAGTCGGATCGGATTCGATGAAGAGGGTCCTTATGAAGGGTAAATAGCAATTGGCATATCACCGTTGTGGCTTTTGTGTAGGTAAGAAACGTTCTTGCTAGAAACCCATAGCAGCCACGTAAAACATGCAACAACAATTAGAGGACGTCTAACTTGTTTTTGCAGGGTATGCTATGTGATGTGATATGGCCAAAAGGATGTGATGAATTATATATATGTGATGTATGAGATTGATCATGTTCTTGTAATAGGAATCACGACTTGCATGTCGATGAGTATGACAACCGGCAGGAGCCATAGGAGTTGTCTTAATTTATTGTGTGACCTGCGTGTCAATGAAAAACGCCATGTAATTACTTTACTTTATTGCTAACTGTTAGCCATAGTAGTAGAAGTAATATTTGGCGAGACAACTTCATGAAGACACGATGATGGAGATCATGATGATGGAGATCATGGTGTCATCCCGGTGACGAAGGTGATCATGCCGCGCCTCGAAGATGGAGATCCAAAGGCGCAAGATGATATTGGCCATATCATGTCACTTTATGATTTGCATGTGATGTTTGTCATGTTTACATCTTATTTGCTTAGAACGACGGTAGCATAAATAAGATGATCCCTCACTAAAATTTCAAGAGATGTGTTCCCCCTAACTATGCACCATTGCGAAGGTTCGTTGTTTCGAAGCACCACGTGATGATCGGGTGTGATAGATTCTAACGTTCGCATAGAACGGGTGTAAGCCAGATTTACACATGCGAAACACTTAGGTTGACTTGACGAGCCTAGCATGTACAGACATGGCCTCGGAACACAAGAGACCGAAAGGTCGAACATGAGTCGTATAGTAGATACGATCAACATGGAGATGTTCACCGATGATGACTAGTCCGTCTCACGTGATGATCGGACACAGCCTAGTTGACTCGGATCATGTATCACATAGATGACTAGAGGGATGTCTATCTGAGTGGGAGTTCATTAAATAATTTGATTAGATGAACTTAATTATCATGAACATAGTCAAAAGGTCTTTGCAAATTATGTCGTAGCTTCTGCTTTAGTTCTACTAAGATATGTTCCTAGAGAAAATTTAGTTGAAATTTGATAGTTGCAATTATGCGGACTGGGTCCGTAAACTGAGGATTGTCCTCATTGCTGCACAGAAGGCTTATGTCCTTAATGCACCGCTCGGTGTGCTGAACCTCGAGCGTCGTCTGTAGATGTTGCGAAACATCTGACATACACATTTTGATGACTACGTGATAGTTCAGTGTGTGATGCTAACGGTTTAAAATTGTGGCACCAAAGACGGTTTTGAAACGTCGCAGAACATATGAGATGTTCCAAAGACTGAAATTGGGATTTCAGACTAGTGCCCACGTCAAGAGGTATGAGACCTCTGACAAGTTTCTTAAGCCTGCAAACTAAGGGAGAAAAGCTCAATCGTTGAGCATGTGCTCAGATTGTCTGAGTACTACAATCGCTTGAATCGAGTGGGAGTTAATCTTCCAGATGAGATAGTGATGGTTCTCCATAGTCACTGACACCAAGCTATTAGAGCTTCGTGATAAACTATAACATATCAGCGATAGACATGATGATCCTTGAGCAACTCGCGATGTTTGACACCGCGAAAGTAGAAATCAAGTAGGAGCATCAATTGTTGATGGTTAGTAAAACAACTAGTTTGTAACATCCCAAATTTTTAATTTGGAATGTTATACATAGATCATCACTGCATACATGTTTTATCGCATTTTGACAAATCCTCGATAAATCCTAAGCAACTCAAGGACCCTTGGAGAGAGTTGGGGATTTTTCTCAAAATTTTCATATTTGATTTTCATCAAATAATAAGACGAGGATTTTGGTTTTAATTATTTTCTCTCCGGAAAATATTTCATTTTAAAAATAAACGAGAGGAGAAAATATGACTTCTCCAAAACAATTGAAATACTGGAGGAAAAATGTTAAAATCATTTATTGGAATTATTTGGATTTTATTTGCAATTTTTATTGCATTAAAAATATTGCATGTTTTCAAAATATTTATTTTGTGTTAAAAAAATGTTCACCCTATTCTACATTTTCTAGCTAGACGGGGAAAATTTATTTTATATTTTTCTGATTTTTATTTATTTTTCTGTGAATTATTTTCCGCGGAACTTATTTTAAAAAAAAGGACGCGCGCGCCCGCTGGGCCGAGCCCAGGCCGCCGGCCCACCCGTGCCCCTCTCCTCTCCCCGCACGACGCCGCCGTCGCCGTGTCCATGGCGGACACGGGAAGCCCCGCCGCCGCACCTTGCCCCCTCCCCCAAGCTGCTGCCCCCCCTTCCTATTTATACCCCCCCTCTCTCCTCCTCTCATCAAGTCGCCGCCGCCGCCCGCACTCGCCTCGCCGCCGCCGCCGGAAGCCCGAGCCGCCGCCGCCGCGTTCGTCGCCGGAGCCGCCGCCCCTCGCCCCCCTCGCCCCCCCCGAGCCCCGCACCTCGCCGCCCTCGCCGCCCTCGCCCGGAGCCCCGCCAGGAGCCCTCGCCGGAGCCACCCGACGAGGTACTGCCTCGCTGCCCCGTTCGACTTTGCCGGTTTTTGTTAAAAAAACCCTAGATCGGTTTTTTTCGGTTTTATTATTTTGCGAGCGTTCGTCGGTTTTTCTCTGTTAACGAACGTCCGTTCTTTAACCGTTCATCCGTTTTTCTTTTTCGTCGGATTTTCCGCTATTTTTCTCAGATTCGATTTCTGATCGAACCTTCGTTTCTGTTTAACTTCTCGCTCGTTAATCGGAATCAGGCGATTCAAGCGCCTAGAGTTTCGTCTCGAAATTCTCTTTCCGTTTAACCTACTCAAACAAGTTTTTGCTACAGTAAAATTTGACCTAGATCCAGATTAGTAAACGAAGCTATTTTCTTTCGCCGTTTGACTTTCGTTGCTTCTTTCGAGTTGATTCTTTTTGCAAACCGGAGTTCTTAAATTGAACTTTCTGGTTGGATCTTTCATTCGAGTTTTACCTGTGCATTAGATGAGTACTGATTGTATGCTTGTTTGTTTGCGATAGAGTACCCGGAGTGTGCCGCTTGTTACTTCGAATCGCTAGGTTTTGCGGATCATCAGCAAGGCAAGTAACACTTTGATCATATTCCTTCCATACCCAGTTTTTATTGCATTAGATCTGTTTTCCTCAAACACTTGCATGATTAGGATCTAATTAAATTGTGGGTTTTGGGAAGTAGTTGAGGTAGAACCTATTACCTGTATTATTATCAAACCCTTGGGAGTTACTTCTACGTTTGCTATTATTATTGCCATGCTATGCCCGTAGACGTGGATTGGGTTTGAGAGATTTTCATGACAGATGTGAGATTGTTAATTAATGGTCTACTTAAGGTGGCAACTAAAACTCACATCTGGGTGGATTGAGGTACCTGGGTATTCCAGGATTGCCTGTTTTTCTTTTGGACCGCCACCCAGGTTCAAAGGGATCATAAGATTATTCATGCTAGAAACTTCCGTGTGCAGCCGCAAGCTATTATGGGCTCTAGCATAGTTGACTAAGTTGTGTGAACTCTTACAGTGGTAGACTAGCAGATGTAGGGGAAAGTAGGTGTAACTGTCTACCCATACGTAAGGTGCAAACACTTCTGAAAGACTGTGTCTCGGTCATCCGTTACTCAAACACCATGTAGTGCGAGTAATCAACGGAGGAGATCGAGTCTTGTGGGGAAAAGTGCACAAACCTCTGCAGAGTGTACAAACTAATCATGGTTAGCCGTGTCCCCGGTTATGGACAACTTGAGTATCTAGTACTTGGATTATCATGTGAATCTCATCATTATGTTACTTCTAATTAATTTTGTTGGGTTATTGATGACATTTAATTGGGATTGAGATGCTGTCAACCATCTCAATGTTTCACAACCACCATGATAGTTAAATAAAATTTATTCCTTTGAAGTAGGATAAAATTGGCTTTTCGCAAAACTGTAACCATAGAGCTTTCCACCAGCCATATATGCATGTAGTATAGCATTGTTATTGTTCATTATTCTCTATGTGTTACATTGCCAGCATATCCTATGTGCTGACCCGTTTTCGGGCTGCAACGTTTCATGTTGCAGACTTTTCAGACGACGAGTAAGGTGCCTTAGGTCGTGGTCTTATACTCAGTGATGCCGCTGGAGTTGATGGACTCACTTATCTTCCAAGTCTTCCGCTGTTATCGTTATTAGATGGCCTTAAGCCATGTTTATCATACTTAATCTCTTTGGAGATATTCGATGTAATAAGTGTGTGATTGCTACTCTGTTATAAATCCTCCATTTGTACTGTGCGTGTCAGCATTACTGATCCAGGGATGACACTGGTGCACAGCAGCACAGACCATTTGAGGTCTGGTCGCTACAAAGTTGGTATCAGAGCACACGCTGACTGTAGGACACGACCACTAAGCTTAAGCCCTAGAAAGTTTCTCTCTTCTCATTTCTGACCCCTCTCCACTTTCTACTCTTTTAGGAATGGCGAATGCAAGGAGCAAGTTCATGCAACCAGATGAAGACACGCCGTTTGGTCGACACTTGAAGGAAGTCACCAAGTACTTGAACATAGGAATACCAAGCATCACCGGAACCTACAACGCCACATTACCCGAAGAGGAGAGCTGGAAGATTCAAGTTATCATTCCAGGAAGGACATTTGTGCCAGTTACTGAACCCATAAGATTGGTTTTCGAAGCACCAACTTGGAGTTTAGGGAAGAGCATGGCCGCACACATCGCCATGGGACGCATTGGAGAAGTCTATCACCAGGAGCTTAAGGATACAATTTACCAAATTTGTGGACGCCGAGACGCGCAATGGGAGATGATCAGAACCAAGAAGGATGGATCAATTGCAGCTTTCATCCAGGAGCAGAACCAACATATTCGTCGCCAGGAGAACCAGATGTGCACGGACAAGGAAGAACTGAAGAAGGCATTAACGAAGATCAAGGAACTCCAAGAAGAACTCAAGGCTACACGCGAAGATTATTTGGAGGAAATCAACGCACTAGTAGGGAAGAATGACGACCTGGAGAATAAGATTGGAGCATTCATGGGAAATCCAGTGCCAAAAGCAGAAGTCGACGAATGCACTTGTCCGGATGACTACATCATCATCGACGACACTGACTCGGAACCAAGTGAAGATGACTGGGTTGACGAAGCTGGAGCAGACATCATGGAGTCTTCATCGGATCAGAATTTCTAGTAGACCACCATACCAGTAGTAGTTTTCCCCCATTTAATAGAATAGTTCAAGCACTTTGTAACGCTAGTAGATCGATCGTTTTGCCTTGTTTGAATTGATTGAGTGATATTGATTGATTTGTCTCATGAGCATATGGGTAGTGTTTTCTCTCTAGACCTCATTCTATTCTTAACTCTCATCTTTTCTAAACCTATCAGATGCCTCCGAGACGCGACACCGGATTTGTTTTCCCGCCAGAGATCACCCAGTTGATTCAGCAACAGAATGCCCTGATGCAAGTGTTAGTGCAGAACCAAGGCAACAACAACAACAACAACAACAACCCACCGCCACCACCACCTGTTGACCACTTAGCCCGTTTCTTAAGGCTAAACCCGCTGGTGTTTTCCAGTAGCACCGAGCCGATTGTTGCAGATGATTGGCTCCGCAAAGTTGGAAGGGAGTTGACCACTGCAGGATGCACAGATGCGGAAAGAGTGCGTTTTGCCGCACATCAGCTTGATGGACCCGCAGCATCATGGTGGGAGAATTATACAGCCACGCACCCTATTGACACTGTCACATGGGACCAGTTTCAGCAAGCTTTCCGTACAGCACATGTTTCAGCAGGAGCTATGGCTATGAAGAAGCGTGAGTTTCGCAACCTACGCCAAGGAGGACGCACCGTAGGCCAGTATGTGGAGGAATTCAGTAAGTTAGCACGTTATGCACCAGATGACGTTGCTACAGATGCAGCCAAGCAGGAGAAGTTTTTGGAAGGACTGAATGATGAACTGAGTATGCAGTTGATGGTAGCAACCTTCAACAACTACCAGGAGCTGGTAGATAGAGCTCTCATGATTGAAGGGAAGCAACAGCAGATTGAAAACCGTAAGAGGAAGTATGGACAAGGGAAGTATAACTCAGGAGCTCAGCAGAAGCCCCGATTTACCCCGAAGCCGGGAGGACAGTTTCAGCATACCCATGGAGGAGGTAGTTCGCACAACCATAATGGCTCTAAAAATGGTAATGGGAATGGAGGAAGCAACGGACAGAACCGCACCAACCCATCTACCCCAGCCAAGAGGGACCTGAGCCAAGTCACTTGTTTTAAGTGTCAGAAGAATGGACACTATGCCAATGAATGTCCTGAAGCCCAAAATGGAAATGGCAATGGAAGCTCTGGGAAGAAGCCGAATCCGTTCAACAAAGGACATGTGAACCACGTGAGCGTGGAGGAGATTGAAGCTCAGCCTGATGCAGTAATAGGTAAGTTTTTGGTTAAGTCATTTACTGCAACCGTTCTTTTTTTCGATACTGGTGCATCGCATTCATACATATCAAGGGGATTCGTGAACAAGTTTAAGATGTCCACCAAAGTTCTCAGAACCCCTATGTTAGTAACCTCGCCAGGAGCAGAGTATATGGCCACCCAAGGATGTTTTCATATACCATTGGCCATTGGTAGGCATGTTTTCCCCTCAGACCTCATTGTTTTGGAATCGCAAGGTTTGGATGTGATTTTGGGAATGGATTGGCTATCGTTGTATGGAGGAAACATCGATTGTGCCAGCAAGACGATTTTGCTTACCACCCCGGAAGGGAAAAGGATCAAGTATGTATCCCGACATATGCCGAAGAGGACTCAAGTAAATTCCTTATTAGGAGTTGTACAGGAGGAAGTACCAGTGGTGAAGGATTATCCGGATGTATTTCCAGAAGAGTTGCCAGGCATGCCACCAGATAGAGACATTGAGTTCTTGATTGAACTTTTGCCAGGCACAGGGCCAATATCTAAGAGACCATACAGGATGCCCGCAAAGGATTTGGAGGAAATTAAGAAGCAGATCAAGGAGTTACTGGATAAAGGCTATATTCGCCCAAGTTCGTCACCTTGGGGATCACCAGTACTTCTAGTGGAGAAGAAAGATGGATCGCTGAGGATGGTTGTTGATTACCGAGGATTGAATGAAGTGACCATCAAAAACAAGTACCCACTGCCGATGATCAATGATTTGTTTGACCGTTTACAAGGAGCTAAAGTATTTTCCAAGATCGATCTACGATCAGGATACCATCAGTTAAAGATTCGAGAGCAGGATATACCCAAGACGGCATTTACCACCAGATATGGATTGTATGAGTATACCGTTATGTCATTTGGTCTGACTAACGCACCTGCCTATTTCATGAACCTGATGAACAAAGTGTTTATGGAGTTTTTGGATAAGTTCGTCGTGGTATTCATTGATGATATTTTAATCTTTTCCAAGGATGAGGAAGAGCATGAGGAGCATTTACGATTGGTACTTGAGAAGCTCAGAGAACATCAGTTATACGCCAAGTTCAGCAAATGTGAGTTTTGGCTGAAGGAAGTTGGATTCCTTGGACATGTTATTTCTGGAGAAGGAATAGCAGTAGACCCTGCCAAGGTTGACACAGTGACAAGTTGGGAATCACCCACGACAGTTGGAGAAATCCGGAGTTTTCTTGGACTTGCAGGATACTACCGGAGATTCATCGAGAATTTCTCGAAGATTGCTAAGCCCATGACTGAGCTATTGAAGAAGGACACCAAATTCAATTGGACTGAGGAATGTGAAGCTAGTTTCCAAGAGTTGAAGAAACGATTGGTTACATCACCAGTGTTGATTCTGCCAGATCAACGCAAGGATTATGAAGTTTATTGCGACGCTTCTCGTCGAGGACTTGGCGCAGTGCTTATGCAGGAAGGAAGAGTTGTGTCATATGCTTCACGACAACTTAAACCCCATGAGAAGAATTATGCTACGCATGATTTGGAGTTAGCAGCCGTGGTGCATGCATTGAAGACATGGAGACATTTTCTCATCGGAAACCATTGTGAGGTGTACACGGATCACAAGAGTTTGAAGTACATTTTCACGCAGAAGGAGTTAAATCTCAGACAGAGGAGATGGTTGGAGCTCATTAAGGATTATGATATGAGATTGCATTATCACCCTGGAAAGGCTAACGTAGTAGCAGACACGTTGAGCCGCAAGAGTCATATCAACACCCTCATGACAGGAGAGTTACCTCAGGAGTTAGCCGAGGACCTTCGCGAGCTATGTTTGGAGATAGTCCCAAGAGGCTATTTAGCGACATTGGAGATTCAGTCTACCTTGATGGAAAGGATCAGAGAAGCTCAGAAGACAGACAAGGAGATTGAAGAGATAAAGGAGAAGATGAGCAAAGGAAAAGCCAAGGGATTTCGTGAGGATGAGCACGATACCTTATGGTTCGAGGACCGCGTATATGTGCCAAATGATCCGGAGATCAGGAAGTTGATTTTGCAAGAAGCCCATGATTCACCGTACTCGATTCACCCAGGGAATACCAAGATGTATTTGGATTTGAAGAATACTTTCTGGTGGACCGGAATGAAGAAGGATATTGCAGAGTATGTAGCAGTTTGTGATGTATGTCAGAGAGTGAAGGCAGAGCATCAGAAGCCAGCAGGATTGCTACAACCATTGCCGATACCCGAATGGAAGTGGGATAAAATAGGCATGGATTTTATCACAGGATTACCCAGGACTCGTTCAGGCTATGACTCAATATGGGTTGTAGTTGACCGATTGACGAAAGTGGCTCATTTCATTCCAGTAAAGACCACTTACACCAGTGCTAAGTTGGCAAAGATATACATGACCAGGATCGTATGTTTGCATGGAGTTCCGAGGACCATTGTATCAGACAGAGGAACCCAATTTACCTCGAAGTTTTGGAAGCAGTTACATGAAACATTGGGAACCAGGCTGGAATTTAGTACAGCATTTCACCCACAGACAGATGGACAGACCGAGAGAGTCAACCAGATTTTGGAGGACATGTTGAGAGCATGTGCACTAGATTATGGATCTAGTTGGGACGACAATTTGCCATATGCGGAGTTTTCTTATAACAACAGTTATCAAACCAGTTTGAAGATGGCCCCTTTCGAAGCTTTGTACGGAAGGAGGTGTAGAACGCCGTTGTTATGGGACGAAGTTGGAGACCGTCAGTTGTTTGGACCAGATTTGATTAAGGAGTCTGAACAGAAAGTGAGGTTGATTCGCGATAGGCTCAAGGTAGCCCAGTCCAGGCAGAAGAGTTATGCTGATTCTAAACGAAAAGAGACAGTTCACGAAGTCGGAGACCGAGTATATCTTCGAGTATCACCCCTTCGAGGAGTGAAGCGCTTTGGAGTTAAGGGAAAGTTAGCACCCCGTTTTATCGGACCATACAGAGTTTTGGAACGTATGGGAGAGGTTGCCTACAAGCTGGAATTGCCCGAAGGATTGTCTGGAGTTCATGATGTATTTCACGTTTCGCAGTTGAAGAAGTGCCACGCAGAGATGGCTGAGATACCACTGAGAGATACTGTGCCACTGGAAGCGATTCAGCTGGAAAGTGATTTGACTTATGAGGAGAAGCCAGTTAAGATTCTTGAGTATGCCAGCCGAGTTACCCGCAGCAAGGTTATCAAGTTTTGCAAAGTCCAGTGGAGTCACCACACGGAGGATGAAGCCACCTGGGAGCGAGAGGAAGATCTACGGAAAGACCACTCCCACCTGTTTTCTAGCCAACCCGAATCTCGAGGGCGAGATTCATCTTAAGGGGGGTAGGTTTGTAACATCCCAAATTTTCAATTTGGTATGTTATACATAGATCATCATTGCATATCATGTTTTATTGCATTTTGACAAATCCTCGATAAATCCTAAGCAACTCAAGGACCCTCGGAGAGAGTTGGGGATTTTCTCGAATTTTCATATTTGATTTTCATCAAATAATAAGACGAGGATTTTGGTTTTAATTATTTTCTTTCCGGAAAAATATTTCATTTAAAAATAAACGAGAGGAGAAAATATGACTTCTCCAAAACAATTGAAATACTGGAGGAAAAATGTTAAAATCATTTATTGGAATTTTTTGGATTTTATTTGCAATTTTTATTGCATTAAAAATATTGCATGTTTTCAAAATATTTATTTTGTGTTACAAAAATGTTCACCCTATTCTAGATTTTCTAACTAGACGGGGAAAATTTATTTTATATTTTTCTGATTTTTATTTATTTTTCTGTGAATTATTTTCCGCGGAACTTATTTAAAAAAAAGGACGCGCGCGCCCGCTGGGCCGAGCCCAGGCCGCCGGCCCACCCGCGCCCCTCTCCTCTCCCCGCACGACGCCGCCATCGCCGTGTCCATGGCGGACACGGGAAGCCCCGCCGCCGCACCTTGCCCCCTCCCCCAAGCTGCTGCCCCCCTTCCTATTTATACCCCCTCTCTCCCTCCTCTCATCAAGTCGCCGCCGCCGCCTGCACTCGCCTCGCCGCCGCCGCCGCGTTCGTCGCCGGAGCCGCCGCCCCTCGCCGCCTCTCGCGCCCCCCCCCCCCGAGCCCCGCACCTCGCCGCCCTCGCCGCCCCTCGCCCGGAGCCCCGCCTGGAGCCCTCGCCGGAGCCGCCCGACGAGGTACTGCCTCGCTGCCCCGTTCGACTTTGCCGGTTTTTGTTAAAAAAACCCTTCGTTTAAAAAAAACCCTAGATCGTTTTTTTTTTGTTTTATTATTTTGCGAGCGTTCATCGGTTTTTCTCTGTTAACGAACGTCCGTTCTTTAACCGTTCATCCGTTTTTCTTTTTCGTCGGATTTTCCGCTATTTTTCTCAGATTCGATTTCTGATCGAACCTTCGTTTCTGTTTAACTTCTCGCTCGTTTATCGGAATCATGCGATTCAAGCGCCTAGAGTTTCATCTCGAAATTCTCTTTCCGTTTAACCTACTCAAACAAGTTTTTGCTACAGTAAAATTTGACCTAGATCCAGATTAGTAAAGGAAGCTATTTTCTTTCGCCGTTTGACTTTCGTTGCTTCTTTCGAGTTGATTCTTTTTGCAAACCGGAGTTCTTAAATTGAACTTTCTGTTGGATCTTTCATTCGAGTTTTACCTGTGCATTAGATGAGTACTGATTGTATGCTTGTTTGTTTGCGATAGAGTACCCGGAGTGTGCCGCTTGTTACTTCGAATCGCTAGGTTTTGCGGATCATCAGCAAGGCAAGTAACACTTTGATCATATTCCTTCCATACCCAGTTTTATTGCATTAGATCTGTTTTCCTCAAACACTTGCATGATTAGGATCTAATTAAATTGTGGGTATTGGGAAGTAGTTGAGGTAGTACCTATTACCTGTTTATTATCAAACCCTTGGGAGTTACTTCTACGTTTGCTATTATATTGCCATGCTATGCTCGTAGACGTGGATTGGGTTTGAGAGATTTCATGACAGATGTGAGATTGTTAATTAATGGTTTACTTAAGGTGGCAACTAAAACTCACATCTGGGTGGATTGAGGTACCTGGGTATTCCAGGATTGCCTGTTTTTCTTTTGGACCGCCACCCAGGTTCAAAGGGATCATAAGATTATTCATGCTAGAAACTTCCGTGTGCAGCCGCAAGCTATTATGGGCTCTAGCATAGTTGACTAAGTTGTGTGAACTCTTACAGTGGTAGACTAGCAGATGTAGGGGAAAGTAGGTGTAACTGTCTACCCATACGTAAGGTGCAAACACTTCTGAAAGACTGTGTCTCGGTCATCCGTTACTCAAACACCATGTAGTGCGAGTAATCAACGGAGGAGATCGAGTCTTGTGGGGAAAAGTGCACAAACCTCTGCAGAGTGTACAAACTAATCATGGTTAGCCGTGTCCCCGGTTATGGACAACTTGAGTATCTAGTACTTGGATTATCATGTGAATCTCATCACTATGTTACTTCTAATTAATTTTGTTGGGTTATTGATGACATTTAATTGGGATTGAGATGCTGTCAACCATCTCAATGTTTCACAACCACCATGATAGTTAAATAAAATTTATTCCTTTGAAGTAGGATAAAATTGGCTTTTCGCAAAACTGTAACCATAGAGCTTTCCACCAGCCATATATGCATGTAGTATAGCATTGTTATTGTTCATTATTCTCTATGTGTTACATTGCCAGCATATTCTATGTGCTGACCCGTTTTCGGGCTGCAACGTTTCATGTTGCAGACTTTTCAGACGACGAGTAAGGTGCCTTAGGTCGTGGTCTTATACTCAGTGATGCCGCTGGAGTTGATGGACTCACTTATCTTCCATGTCTTCCGCTGTTATCGTTATTAGATGGCCTTAAGCCATGTTTATCATACTTAATCTCTTTGGAGATATTCGATGTAATGAGTGTGTGATTGCTACTCTGTTATAAATCCTCCATTTGTACTGTGCGTGTCAGCATTACTGATCTAGGGATGACACTGGTGCACAGCAGCACAGACCATTTGAGGTCTGGTCGCTACATAGTTTCAAGAAGGGCAAGGGCAAAAAGGGATACTTCATGAAACGGCAAATCAGTTGCTGCTCCAGGGAAGAAACCCAAGGTAGAACCCAAACCCGAGACTAAGTGCTTCTGTAATAAGGGGAACGGTCACTGAAGCAGAACTACCCTAGATACTTAGTAGATGAGAAGTAAGGCAAGGTCGACAAAAGTATATTGGATATACATTATATTAATGTGTACTTTACTAGTACTCCTAGTAGCACCAGGGTATTAGGTACCGGTTCGGTTGCTAAGTGTTGGTAACTCGAAATAAAAGCTACGGAATAAATGGGGGCTAACTAAAGGTGAGATGACGATATGTGTTGGAAGTGTTTCCAAGGTTGATGTGATCAAACATCGCACGCTCCCTCTACCATTGAGATTGGTGTTAAACCTAAATAATTGTTATTTGGTGTTTGCATTGAGCATAGACATGATTGGATTTTGTTTATCGCAATACGGTAATTCATTTAAGGAGAATAATGGTTACTCTGTTTATTTGAATAATACCTTCAATGGTCTTGCACCTGAAATGAATCTCGATCGTAGTGATACACATGTTCGTGCCAAAAGATATAAAATAGTAATGATAGTACCACATACTTGTGGCGCTGCCATTTGAGTCATATTGGTATAGAACGCATGAAGAAGCTCCATGTAGATGGATCTTTGGACTCGTTTTTGAAAAGATTGAGACATGCGAACCATGTCTATTGGTATATATGCATGAAGAAACTCCATGCAGATGGATCGTTTGGACTCACTTGATTTTGAATCACTTGAGACATGAAAATCATACCACATGGGCAAGATGACTGAAAGGCCTCGTTTTCAGTAAGATGGAACAAGAAAGCAACTTGTTGGAAGTAATACATTTTGATGTGTGCAGTCCAATGAGTGCTGAGGCATGCAGTGGATATCATTATGTTCTTACTTCACAGATGATTTGAGTAGATGCTGAGTGTATTTACTTGATGAAACACAAGTCTGAATTATTGAAAGGTTCAAGTGATTTTAGAGTGAAGTTGAAGATCGTCGTGACAAGAGGATAAAATGTCTATGATATGATCATAGAGATGAATATCTGAGTTACGAGTTTGGCACACAATTAAGACATTGTGGAAAGTGTTTCACAATTAATACCGCCTGGAACACCATAGTGTGATGGTGTGTCCGAACATCATAACTGCACCCTATTGGATATGGTGCATACCATGATGTCTCTTATCGAATTACCACTATCGTTTATGGGTTAGGCATTAGAGAAAACCGCATTCACTTTAAATAGGGCACCACGCAATTCCGTTGAGACGACACCATATGAACTATGGTTTAGAGAAACCTAAGCTGTCGTTTCTCAAAAGTTTGGGGCTGCGACGCTTATGTGGAAAAGTTTCAGGCTGATAAGCTCGAACCCAAAGCGGATAAATGCATCTTCATAGAATACCCAAAAACAGTTGGGTATACCTCCTATTTCAGATCCGGAAGCAAAGTGATTGTTTCTAGAAACATGTCCTTTCTCGAGGAAAAGTTTCTCTCGAAAGAATTGAGTGGGAGGATGGTGGAGACTTGATGAGGTTATTGAACCATGACTTCAACTAGTGTGTAGCAGGGCACAGGAAGTTGTTCCTGTGGCACCTACACCAATTGAAGTGGAAGCTTATGATAGTGATCATGAAACTTCGGATCAATTCACTACAAAACCTCATAGGTCGACAAGGATGCGTACTACTTCAGAGTGGTACATAATCCTGTCTTGGAAGACATGTTGCTAGATAACAATGAACCTACGAGCTATGGAGAAGTGATGGTGGGCCCGGATTCCGACGAATGGCTCGAGGCCATAAAATCCGAGAGAGGATCCATATATAAAAAAAACAAAGTATAGACTTTGGAAGAACTACTTGATGGTCGTAAGGCTGTTGGGTACAGATGGATTTTAAAAGGAAGACGGACAATGATGGTAAGTGTCACCATTAAGAAAGCTCGACTTGTCGTTAAGATGTTTTCCGGCAAGTTCAAGGAGTTGACTGCGATGAGACTTTCTCACTCGTAGCGATGCTAAGAGTCTGTTGGAATTATATTAGCAGTTACTGCATTATTTATGAAATCTTGCAGATAGGATGTCAAAACATTGTTTCCTCGATGATTTTCTTGAGGAAAGGTTGTATGTGATACAACCAGAAGGTTTTGTCAATCCTGAAATATGCTAACAAGTATGCAAAGCTCCAGCAATCCTTCTAAGGACTGGAGTAAGCATCTCGGAGATGGAATGTACGCTTTGATGAGATGATCAAAGATTTTGGGTTTATACAAAGTTTATGAGAAACTTGTATTTCCAAAGAAGTGAGGGAGCACTATAGAATTTTTGATGAGTATATGTTGTTAACATATTGTTGATCAGAAATGATATAGAATTTCTGGAAAGCATACAGGGTTATTTGAAAAGTGTTTTTCAATGGAAAACCTGGATTAAGCTAGTTGAACATTGAGCATCAAGATCTATAAGGATAGATCAAAAACGCTTGATAGTACTTTCAAATGAATACATACCGTGACAAGATTTTGAAGGAGTTCAAAATAGATCAGCAAAGAAGGAGTTCTTGGCTGTGTTACAAGGTGTGAGTATTGAGTAAGACTCAAGACCTGACCACGGCAGAAGAGAGAGAAAGGCCGAAGGTCGTCCCCTATGCTTAAGACGTAGGCTCTACAGTATGCTATGCTGTGTACCGCACCGGAAGTGTGCCTTGCCATGAGTTAGTCGAGGGGTACAATAGTGATCCGGGAATGGATCACATGACAGCGGTCGAACTTATCCTTAGTATCTAGTGGACTAAGGAATTTTCTCGATTATGGAGGTGGAAAAGGAGTTCGTCGTAAAGGGTTACGTCGATGCAAACTTTGACACTAATCCGGATGATTCTGAGTAGTAAACCAGATTCGTATAGTAGAGCAGTTATTTGGAATAGCTCTAAGTAGCAGGTGGTAGCTGCATCTACAAGATGACATAGATATTTGTAAAGCACACACGGATCTGAAAGGTTCAGACCCGTTAACTAGTAACCTCTCTCACAAGCGAGATATGAACAAACCGCATGGGTGTTGGATTCATTACAATCACATAGTGATGTGAACTAGATTATTGACTCTAGTGCAAGTGGGAGACTGTTGGAAATATGCCCTAGAGGCAATAATAAAATGGTTATTATTGTATTTCCTTGTTCATGATAATTGTCTATTGTTCATGCTATAAATGTATTAACTAGAAACCATAATACATGTGTGAATACATAGACCATAACATGACCCTAGTAAGCCTGTAGTTGACTAGCTCGTTGATCAATAGATGGTTATGGTTTCCTGACCATGGACATTGGATGTCATTGATAACGGGATCACATCATTAGGAGAATGATGTGATGGACACGACCCAATCCTAAGCATAGCACAAGATCATGTAGTTTGTTTGCTAAGAGCTTTTCTAATGTCAAGTATCGTTTCCTTAGACCATGAGATTGTGCAACTCCCGGATACCGTAGGAATGCTTTGGGTGTACCAAACGTCACAACGTAACTGGGTGGCTATAAAGGTGCACTACAGGTATCTCCGAAAGTGTCTGTTGAGTTGGCACGAATCGAGACTGGAATTTGTCACTCCGTATGACGGAGAGGTATCTCTGGGCCCACTCGGTAATGCATCATCATAATGAGCTCAATGTGACTAATGAGTTAGCCACGGGATCATGCGTTACGGAACGAGTAAAGAGACTTGCCGGTAACAAGATTGAACGAGGTATGGGGATACCGACGATCGAATCTCGGTCAAGTAACATACCGATAGACAAAGGGAATTGAATACGGGATTGATTGAATCCCCGACATCGTGGTTCATCCGATGAGGTCATCGTGGAACATGTGGGAGCCAATATGGGTATCCAGATCCCGCTATTGGTTATTGGCTGGAGAGGTGTCTCGGTCATGTCTACATGGTTCCCGAACCCATAGGGTCTACACACTTAAGGTTCGGTGACGCTAGAGTTGTTATGGGAAATAGTATGTGGTTACCGAAGGTTGTTCGGAGTCCCGGATGAGATCCCGGACATCACGAGGAGTTCCGGAATGGTCCGGCGGTGAAGATCGATATATTGGACGAAGGGTATTGGAGTCCGGAAGTGTTCCGGGGGTACCAGGCTATGGCCAACATGACCGAAAGGTGTTTCGGGAGCCCCTGCAAGTGTTGGAGGGCCTCATGGGCCAAAGGGGAAGGGGCAAACCAGCCCACTAAGGGGTGGTTCCCCCCCCCACACCCTTTCCCACATTACTTGGGGAGGTGGGGCGCCTCCACCTGGCTTGGGAGGCAAGCCTCCACCTGCTTGGCTTGGGGGGCAAGTCTCCCTAGGATTTTCCCTAGGGAGATTCAATCTGCTTGGTCGGCGCCCCTAGGGGAAACCCTAGGGCGCCTGTCCCTCTCCCCTTGCCCCTATATATAGTGGAGGGGTGGGAGGGCAGCCACACCTCTTCCCTGGCGCAGCCCTCCTTCCTCATACACCTCCTCCTCCTCCATAGTGCTTGGCGAAGCCCTGCCGGAGAACCACGAGCTCCATTGCCACCACGCCGTCGTGCTGCTGGAGTTCTCCCTCAACTTCTCCTCTCCCCTTGCTGGATGAGGGAGGAGGAGACATCCCCGGGCTGTACGTGTGTTGAACACGGAGGCGCCGTCCGTTCGGCACTAGATCGGAACTTCCGCAATTTGAATCGCTGTGAGTACGACTCCATTAACCGCGTTCTTGTAACGCTTCCGCTTAGCGATCTTCAAGGGTATGAAGATGCACTCCCTCTCTCTCGTTGCTAGCATCTCCTAGATTGATCTTGGTGACACGTAAGAAAATTTTGAATTATTGCTACGTTCCCAACAATAGCAACATCAATCTCAGAACATAGTGGATACTAGGGATCAAACCCTAACAAATCTAACTCGATTACATGATAAATCTCATCCAACCCATCACCGTCCAGCAAGCCTACGATGGAATTACTCACGCACGGCGGTTAGCATCATGAAATTAGTGATGGAGGAAGGTTGATGATGACGATGGCGACGGATTCCCCTCTCTGGAGCCCCGAACGGACTCCAGATCAGCCCTCCCGAGAGAGTTTAGGGCTTGGCGGCGGCTCCGTGTCGTATAACGTGATGATTCTTTCTCTTTGATTTTTTTCTCCCCGAACACGAATATATGGAGTTGGAGTTGAGGTCGGTGGAGCACCAGGGGGCCCATGAGGCAAGGGGGCGCGCCCCCCACCCTCGTGGCAAGGGTGTGGCCCCCCTGGCCTTGATTCTTTCGGCAATATTTTTTATATTCTCCAAAAATAATCTCCGTGAAGTTTCAGGTCATTCCGAGAACTTTTGTTTCTGCACATAAATAACACCATGGCAATTCTGCTGAAAACAACATCAGTCCGGGTTAGTTCCGTTCAAATCATGCAAGTTAGAGTCCAAAACAAGGGCAAAAGTGTTTGGAAAAGTAGATACGACGGAGACGTATCAACTCCCCCAGGCTTAAACCTTTACTTGTCCTCAAGCAATTCAGTTGATAAACTGAAAGTGATAAAGAAAAACTTTTACAAACTCTGTTTGCTCTTGTTGTTCTAGATATGTAAAACCAGCATTCAAGCTTTCAACAAAGATTATGACTAACCATATTCACAATAACACTTAGGTCTCATGTTTACTCATGTCACTGGCATAATCAACTAGCGAGCAATAATAATAAATCTCAGACGACAACACTTTCTCAAAACAATCATGCTATGATATAACAAGATGGTATCTCGCTAGCCCTTTCTGAGACTGCAAAACATAAATGCAGAGCACCTTTAAAGATCAAGGACTCACTAAACATTGTAATTCATGGTAAAAGAGATCCAGTCATAGTCATACCCAATATAAATTAATAGTAATGGATGCAAATGACAGCGGTGCTCTCTAGCTGGTGCTTTTTAATAAGAGGGTGATGACTCAACATAAAAGTAAATGGATAGGCCCTTCATAGAGGGAAGCAGGGATTTGTAGAGGTGCCAGAGCTTAATTTTAAAGCAGAGATAAATAATATTCTGAGAGGCATACTTTCATTGTCAACAGAACAAGCAAGAGAGGGCGATATCTTCCATGCTACACACATTATACGCGGTTCCCAAACAGAATGGTAAAGTTTATACTCCCCCTCCACCTACAAGCATCAACCCATGGCTGGCTCTAAACAATGAGTGCCTCCAACTAACAACAGCCCCGGGGGAGTTTTGTTTGTAACTATTTTGATTTGATTTGCATAAAGCATGGGACCGGGCATCCCGGTGACCAGCCATTTTCTCGTGAGTGAGGAGCGGAGTCCACTCCTCTTGAGAATAACCCGCCTAACATGGAAGATACAGACAGCCCTAGTTGATACATGAGCTATTCGAGCATACAAAATAGAATTTTATTTAAAGGTTTAGAGTTTGGCACATACAAATTACTTGGAATGGCAGGTAGATACCACATGTAGGAAGGTATAGTGGACTCATATGGAATAACTTTGGGGTTTAAGGGATTGGATGCACAAGCAGTATCCCCGCTTAGTACAAGTGAAGGCTAGCAAAAGACTGGGAAGCGACCAACTAGAGAGCGACAACAGTCGTGAACATGCATTAAAATTAATGAGCATTGAGTGCAAGCGTGAGTAGGATATAATCCACCATGAACATAAATATCGTGAAGGCTATGTTGATTTTGTTTCAACTACATGCGTGAACATGTGCCAAGTCAAGTCACTTAAATCATTCAAAGGAGGATACCACCCCATCATACCACATCACAACCATTTTAATAGCATGTTGGCATGCAAGGTAAACCATTATAAGCTCCTAGCTAATTAAGCATGGCATAAGTAACTATAATCTCTAATTGTCATTGCAAACATGTTTATTCATAATAAGCTGAATCAGGAACGATGAACTAATCATATTTACAAAAACAAGAGAGGTCGAGTTCATACCAGCTTCTCCCATCTCAGTCAGTTTATCATATATCATCATAATTGCCTTTCACTTGCACGACCGAACGATGTGAATAATAATAATAGTGCACGTGCATTGGACTAAGCTGGAATCTGCGAGCATTCAACAAACAGGAGAAGACAAGGCAATATGGGCTCTTGGTTAAATCAACAATAATGCATATAAGAGCCATTTCAACAATTTCATTATGGTCTTCTCCTATCGACCCCCAAAGAAAAGAAATAAAACTATTTACACGGGAAAGCTCCCAACAAGCAAAAGAAGAACAAGAAATATTTTTGGGTTTTCTTTTTAATTACTACTACTACAGCAAGAAAAGTAAACTAGCTAAAAGCTACTACTAATTTTTTTTGTTTTTCTTAAGGTTTATCAAACACACAAGAAGAAAGCATAAAAAGGAAAATAAACTAGCATGGATATTACAGTGAAAAAGTATGAGGACCGACATCTAGCAATTAGTGTGTGAACATAAATGTAATGTCGGTGAGAAATACGTACTCCCCCAAGCTTAGGATTTTGGCCTAAGTTGGTCTATTGCCACAGCTGGCCTGGCGGATATCCATAGTTGTAGTTGGGGTCGTACTGAGAAGAAGCCTCGTATTGCCACTGGTTGGCAATCGCCTCCGGATCCCACTCGTAATTAGACTATCGTGGAGGATCAAATTGTGGTTCCGGCTCTGGCTCTGTGGCTGATCTACGGTTCCGGTAGGCGTGGATGGCCGCCAGCGGAACGAGATACTTGCCTGCAGACAAATCAAACAAGGAAGGAGCAGGCAAGGTAATAGTCTCTGGGTGATTTTTATCAAATAACAGTTTGTATTTAAGCTCCCTTTCCCTATTCTTAACAATAAAATCGTGTGCTACCATACTCTTATAGCCTAGAAAAACAGTAGGCAACAACTTTTCTTCTTTCTCATAGTGCCTAATAGGTATGTTATAATGTGCAGCGAGGCGCGAGGCGAAGATGCCTCCCAAGATGGGGCCCTTAGTATAGTTAAGATTTAACCGCCTTGCAACGATAGCACCCATACTAAATGTGTCATCTCGAAACAAGGCATGGAACAAAATAATAATATCAGGGACACTCAGGTTTCCACAGTTTCCGCGACCAATTAAGCATCTACTAGCAAATATAGCAAAGTAAGGTAGAACAGGAAAATGTATGCGAGTTATTCGTGCATCGAAAACTTTCCTCGTTTCCCCTACAACAATTGTATGAATAAACCCCTCCACATCATTACTATGTGGTTCTCTATGATACCTGGAAAAGGTAACTTGCAAACTCTACAGAATTCACGAAGGGTCATCTCTTTATACTCATCATATAAATAAAAATCCACCATAGGTGGTGACCACCTAGAATGGAAATGAAAATCTTGCACAAAGGTATTGGTGAGTAAGAGATACTGTCCGCGTTGGTCGCGGAGGAAGTCGGTGATGCATGCACTCGGCCAACTCATAAAAATCATCATAAATCCCGGCTCCTCTTAAGAAATCATCGCAAGGCCATTCACATGGCCGAACCTCTGCGGTGTGAGGCAAATTATATTTGGCCCTCTCTTCTTCTTCACTTTGTTTTTCCTTCGAGCTTCGGCTCGATGAGCCCCTTAAAAATCTCTTCATCATTTTTTGAAAATTTCTGAAATTTTTAGTAACTTCAAATAAAAGTGAATCAAGCTCAACAAAATGGATAACAACTACTTCTACAAGTGCCTAGAGCCTATATCATGCATTAGAACTACTTGGAACCATATAAATTTGACATGCAAGCTCAAGAACATGGTCACCTAGGCAGCACAAATTTGCAATGAATAGAGCACTAGAACAAAAACTAATTGGACCAATGGAGGTGTCACTTACCAAGGAACAATCCCCCAAAGCAGTTTTGTGAGAGGTGCTTTGAGCAAGGAGATAGAAAATCGCAGCAAAATGAGCTAGAACTCGTGCTTGAGCTGGATGGTGATTTTTTTGGGAGGAAGAAGAAGTGTGTGGGTGCAGGAATAAGTGGAGGGGAGCCACCATGGGCCCACGAGGCAGGGGCGCGCCCACGGATAATTTAGAAAACAAACAAAATAAATACTATTTTTACTTTATTTCAACTAAATAACATAAAGTAGGGAGAGGGTACAGAAGGTTGTGCCTTCTAATTTCATCCATCTCATGCTCATCAAAAGGAATCCACTAACAAGGTTGATCAGGTCTTGTTAACAAACTCATTTCGAATAACATGGAACCAGAGAAATTTCGAATAACACTATGTTACCTCAACGGGGATATGCACATCCCCAATAATAAGAATATCATATTTCTTCTTGGCAGTAGGAAGACGAAATTCAAAACCTCCAATAATAATCGATGGAATTTTTCCAATAGAATTTATACTATGAACTTGAGGTTGCCTCCTCGGAAAGTGTACCGTATGCTCATTACCATTAACATGAAAAGTGACATTGCCTTTGTTGCAGTCAATAACAGCCCCTGCAGTATTCAAAAAGGGTCTTCCAAGAATTATAGACATACTATCGTCCTCAGGAATATCAAGAAAAACAAAGTCCGTTAAAATAGTAACGTTTGCAACCACAACAGGCACATCCTAGCAAATACCGACAGGTATAGCAGTTGATTTATCAGCCATTTGCAAAGATATTTCAGTAGGTGTCAACTTATTCAAATCAAGTCTACGATATAAAGAGAGAGGCATAACACTAACACCGGCTCCAAGATCACATAAAGCAGTTCTAACATAATTTCTTTTAATGGAGGATGGTATAGTGGGTACTCCTGGATCTCCAAGTTTCTTAGGTATTCCACCCTTAAAAGTATAATTAGCAAGCATCACTACAAAAAAAAGACACATCCGTGACATTTTGGGCCGAACGAAATTTTTTTCTGTCATACATATGACACTTCTATGACGATAATTGTGACAAAACCCGGCATCGTCATAGATGTGGTGGGCTCCTACTTCTATGACAAAAAATCATGATAGAAAAAGGGGCTTTTCGTCCTGGGCGGGCCGGAGTCGCAGCTGCATGACATTCTTTAGGCCGTCCATGACGGAAAAAACCGTGGTACAAGCGAGGGCGAGGAAAATTTCGGGGAGTTCCCGGTTACGGTGGGAGGTCGGGGGCCGAGCGATGCGCGTTTCTCTCGTACACGTACGCGCCTGTGTGCGAGGTGTTGGCTCTAACTGAACCCGAGCAAGGCGTTGGGCTCTAACTGAACCCGAGCGATTGCACTGCAGGCTACGCGTTACTGAACCCGAGCGATCGATCGATGGCTGTTAACTGAACCCGATCGAGCGATTCCTTCGCTACTGCTGCTAACTGAAGCCGATCAATGCTGCCTCTGGGATGAACAGTGAGC
>NC_057811.1:352388500-352399227 GCF_018294505.1 Triticum aestivum | reverse complement strand
GTTTCGACCGTAGGAGGTCGGTTTCCTCCGTTTTGCGGTACGCCACACTCCTCCCGATCAACAGGACCCCCGTTTCGATCGTAGGAGGTCCGTTTCCTCCGTTTTTCGGTATGCCACACCCCTCCCGATCAACAGGACCCCGTTCCGAACGTAGGAGGTCCGTTTCCTCCGTTGTGCGGTACGCCAGGCCTCGTTTCCATCGCCTGTTTCGTCCAAGCCCCCCCGACGAACAGGACCACGCATTCCATTCGGACCCAGCCGGTTGGCTCCCACGCGTTCTGTTGCCTCCCGATGAACATGACGCATTCCGTTGCCTCCCCATGAACACGACGCATTCCATTGCCTCCCCATGAACACGACGACGACGCTGTTTCTCCGTTCCGACCCAGCCATGCACACGAGCCCTGGCCGTGCGTATGCGCGAGTAGGCGTTCGAGACCCCGCCCGTATGTACACATACGTGGCCGTATTTTCTTTCTTGCACCCTGGTCGTTGTACGTACGTGTACATGCTATGTGCGCGCCTCTACTACGACACGTACGCGCCTCTACTATGACACGTGTGCGCCTCTACATCCACCAGTATATATGTACGTGCACGTTCGCGACCAGAATGACAACGCTACGTACGCTTCGACCAGGTGGGTCCCGACTGTCAGGAACTTGTTTCGCAAAAAAGGCACTTCCTTGCCTGCGAAGATGTAGCTGGTGGGTCCCAGCAGTCAGGGGGGCGAATCATTTTTTTGGCCCGGACGCACTTCCTTGCGTGCGAAGATGTAGCTGGTGGGTCCCAGCAGTCAGGGGGAAACATTTTTTTCACGAAATACAGTGGCCCGTCCGGTGGGTCCTAGCTGTCAGGTGGAGGAATCATTATTTTCCGCGTAATAAGGAGGCACTTCCTTGCTGCGGTCGTGGACCCAGCTGTCAGCCTCTCCACGTACAGTCCACGTCCGATGGATGTCGTTCCTTGAGAACATTGACCATGCCGCACCGAGAGCACCAGGGCGGTGGACGAAGGCGAGGCCTACGAAGGGGACGACGGGGAGCCGGGGAAGACGCGGCAGTGGAAGCCCGTGCGGAGAGGAGTACGAGGGTTCACGGGTTTGGCTGCGGTGTGAGGCTGCCGTCGCTGCATGGCCTGGCCAGCGGTGGGAATAGTAGGGGGCGGTGAGGCCTCCGCGAGAGCACAGCCGGCCACGGGAGGCAGGAGCATGCGGCACGACCGGCGCTGCTTTGGGCGGCTGGAGCAAGAAGTCCAGAGGTTGAAGAAGCACTACGGCCGTTGGATGGACACCGTACAGTCACTGGAGCTAGAATCGTTCATATTGACTAAAGTTGACAAAGGCCCCCGTCCCAGTCAACTTAGTAGGCCCACAAGTCAGCCTCCCACCATGGTGGGTCCCAGCTAGCAGGGGGAGTATTCATTTTTTTGTGCGTAATAAGGAGGCACTTCCTTGCGTGCGAAGATATAGCTGGTGGGTCCGAGCTGTCAGCGGCGGTAACGTTTTTTTGCGAAATACAGAGGCCCTTCCGGTGGGTCCCTGATGTCAGGTGGAGGAATCATTATTTTGCGCGTAATAAGGAGGCATTTCCTTGCGTGCGGCCGTGGACCCAGCTGTCGGCCTCTCCACGTCCAGTCCACTTCAGATGCATGTCGGTCGTTGACCACGTTGACCAGGCCGCGCCAAGAGCACCAGGGTGGTGGACGATGGCGGGGCTTAGGAAGGGAACGACACGGAGGCAGGGAAGACTCGGCAGTTGTTTCCCACGCGAAGGGGAGTACGACTGTACGAGGGTTTACTGGTTTGTCTGCCGTCACCGGAGAATAACAGCAGGTGTGGGTGAGTAGAGGGATGGCTAGGCCAGCTATGGGAGTACGGTGGGGCGGTGAGGCCTGCGCGGCAGCAGAGCCGGCCGTGGGGAGGAGGGAGCAGGCAGTCCCGCCGGCGCTTGTTTGAGTGGCTGGAGCAGGAAGAGCAGAGATTGAAGAAGCACGGCGGCCGTTGGATGGCCATCTAATAGTCACTGATTGTGTGTCAACCTTTTTTTAGGAAAGCCTCAAATCTGTGGAAAACAGCATACAGCCCATCTGCCATTATTTCTAATAATTTACAGACCATTTGCAAATTATTAAGGTTTTTTGGAGCCCATTTTCTTTTTGTTAGCATTACAGCCCATATTGTGGCCACGATTAAAAAATTATACGAAATTTTGCATATTTCTGTGCGGTCCGAACTGTTTTTAATCCCGAAATTTCGACTCACATTCAAACTGATTTTAAAAATAAATGTATGTCAATATAAAATCCAACAAATTCTCCACGCATAAAAATTAATGTAATTTAAAATCTCGAAATGAAAAAAAGATATTTGAAACTAATTGCCGGTTTGATGTGTTTTAAAAATGTACAGCCCATTTCTCATTACTGATGGGCCATTTTCTCGGCCAGCCGAATGAAAGCTCTCCTCGTCCTGAAAGATTTGTAGCCCAACAGGCCTGACAAAGCGACTTACTTGGCAAATCACAAAACAACTGGGCTGTGGTCGTGGACCCAGCTGTCAGCCTCTCCACGTACAATACTCTTCAGATGGAAGTCGTTCCTTGACCACGTTGACCACGCCGCGCGGAGAGCACCACGGTGGTGGACCATGACGAGGCCTAGGAAGGGGACGACGCGGAGCCGGGGAAGACGCGGCAGTGGAAGCCCGCGTGGAGAGGAGTACGAGGGTTCACTGGTTCCGCTGCGGTGTGAGGCTGCCGTCGCCGCAGTGCCTGGCCAGCGGTGGGAATAGTAGGGGGCGGTGAGGCCTCCGCGGCAGCACAGCCGGCCACGGGAGGCAGGAGATGCGGCACGACCGGCGCTGCTTTGGGTGGCTGGAGCAAGAAGACCAAAGGTTGAAGAAGCACTACGGCCGTTGGATGGATATCGTACGGTCACTGGAGCGAGAATCATTCATATTGACTAAAGTTGACAAAGGCCCCGTCCCAGTCAACTTAGTAGGCCCACAAGTCAGCCTTCCACCATGGTGGGTCCCAGCTAGCAGGGGGAGTATTCATTTTTTTGTGCGTAATAAGGAGGCACTTCCTTGCGTGCGAAGATATAGCTGGTGGGTCTGAGCTGTCAGCGGCGGTAACGTTTTTTTCGCGAACTACAGAGGCCCTTTCGGTGGGTCCCTGATGTCAGGTGGAGGAATCATTATTTTGCGCGTAATAAGGAGGCATTTCCTTGCGTGCGGCCGTGGACCCAGCTGTCGGCCTCTCCACATACAGTCCATTTCAGATGCATGTCAGTCGTTGACCACGTTGACCAGGCCGCGCCGAGAGCACCAGGGCGGTGGACGACGGTGAGGCCTACGAAGGGAACGACACGGAGGCAGGGAAGACTCGGCAGTTGTTTCCCACGCGGAGGGGAGTACGACTGTACGAGGGTTTACTGGTTCGTCTGCCGTCGCTGGAGAATAACAGCAGGTGTGGGTGAGTAGAGGGATGGCTAGGCCAGTGATGGGAGTACGATGGGGCGGTGAGGCCTGCGCGGCAGCAGAGCCGGCCACGGGGAGGAGGGAGCAGGCAGTCCCGCTGGCGCTTGTTTGAGCGGCTGGATCAGGAAGAGCAGAGATTGAAGAAGCACGATGGCCGTTGGAAGGCCATCCAACAGTCACTGCTTGTGCGTCAACCTTTTTTTAGGAATGCCTCAAATCTATGGAAAACAACATACAGCCCATCTGCCATTATTTCTAATAATTTACAACCCATTTGCTAATTATTAAGGTTTTTTTGGAGCCCATATTCTTTTTGTTAGCATTACAGCCCATATTGTGGCCACGGTTAAAAAATTATACGAAATTTTGCATATTTCTGTGTGGTCCGAACTATTTTAATCCCAAAATTTTGACTCACATTCAAACTGATTTTAAAAATAAATGTATGTCAATATAAAATCCAACAAATTCTCCACGCATAAAAATTAATGTAATTTAAAATCTCGAAATGAAAAAAAAGATAGTTGAAACTAATTGCCGGTTTGATGTGTTTTAAGAATGTACAACCCATTTCTCATTACAGATGGGTCATTTTCTCGGCCAGCCGAATGAAAGCTCTCCCCATCTTGAAAGATTTGTAGCCCAACAGGCCTGACAAAGCGACTTACTTGGCAAATCACAAAACAACTGGGCTGTGGCCGTGGACCCAGCTGTCAGCCTTTCCACGTACAGTACTCTTCCGATGGAAGTCGTTCCTTGACCATGTTGACCACGCCGCGCGGAGAGCACCACGGCGGTGGACGACGGCGAGGCCTAGGAAGGGGACGACGCGGAACCGTGGAAGACGCGGCAGTGGAAACCCGCGTGGAGAGGAGTACGAGGGTTCACTGGTTCGGTTGTGGTGTGAGGCTGCCGTCGCCGCAGGGCCTGGCTAGCAGTGGGAATAGTAGGGGGCGGTGAGGCCTCTGCGGCAGCATAGCCGGCCACGGGAGGCAGGAGCATGCGGCACGACCGACGCTGCATTGGGCGGCTGGAGCAAGAAGACCAGAGGTTGAAGAAGCACTACGGCTGTTGGATGGACATCATACGGTCACTAGAGCTAGAATCGTTCATATTGACTAAAGTTGACAAAGGCCCCTGTCCTAGTCAACTTAGTAGGCCCACAAGTCAGCCTCCCACCATGGTGGGTCCCAGCTAGTAGGGGGAGTATTCATTTTTTTTGTGCGTAATAAGGAGGCACTTCCTTGCGTGCGAAGATATAGCTGGTGGGTCCGAGCTGTCAGCGGCGGTAACGTTTTTTTTTGCGAAATACAGAGGCCCTTTAGGTGGATCCCTGATGTCAGGTGGAGGAATCATTATTTTGCGCGTAATAAGGAGGCATTTCCTTGCGTGCGGCCGTGGACCCAGCTGTCGGCCTCTCCACGTACAGTCTACTTCAGATGCATGTCGGTCGTTGACCACGTTGACCAGGCCGCGCCGAGAGCACCAGGGTGGTGGACGACGGCGAGGCCTAGGAAGGGAACGACACGGAGGCAGGGAGGACTCGGCAGTTGTTTCCCACGCGGAGGGGAGTACGACTGTACGAGGGTTTACTGGTTCGTCTGCCGTCGTCGGAGAATAACAGCAGGTGTGGGTGAGTAGAGGGATGGGTAGGCCAGCGATGGGAGTACGGTGGGGCGGTGAGGCCTGCGCGGCAGCAGAGCCGACCGTGGGAAGGAGGGAGCAGGCCTAGACGGGGCTGCCCAAAACCACGTCCAACACTTGCCAAAACTTCGTCCCTCGTTTTCTCTGTGTTTCGCACACTCGGCATTGTGTGGGCATTTTGACTGTGCATCATATGAAGATGTGCTATGCATGAATGTTGATCAGCATGATGTTAACTGGCTGGTAGTTCCATTTTCGACCATGAATAAAACTTCCAACATGATCTTAACCCTGTTTGAAAAGGCCGTGTTAATATAAATGCTCTGCCTCTGAAAGTTGCAGTTTCTTATCTGAAACTGAACTTGCAGTTTCTTATCTGAAACTGAAACTTGCAGTTTCTTCTCTGAGAATCACATTGTCTGCACTTTTATACTCCTATGAAACTACATTTTTTAAGTGCTAAAAATAGATCTCTAGAATTTATAAAATACTTCATATGCTCAATACTGCAAATCTGAAATTCAAAAGACATTCATATCTGAAAGTACTCTCAAAATACACAACACAAAACACAATTCACAACCTGCAACTACTGACAACCCTAAGCTCCTCCTGACAATTCACAACCTGCCCGACTATTGGGCTGGGGGGGCAGCCCCCTCCTATTCCTCGGTGGCAGACAACCGCCACATGAGACGATGTGAACGACGAGGGAGACGATGGCGGGGAAGCGTCGTCGGGCCAACTGCTTTTCTCCTCTTGCAGTTGGGTTCGGGCGACGAAGACTCCACCGGCTCGCTCTGGCAGGACACCGTCACAAACGGCACCCTGTAGATGCTCGATCCTTCAATCTCTGGTGGATGCTCCATCTGGGATCGATACTCCCACCACCGCTCCCTCACGATCGGATTCGGTGAATCTGTTTGCTCCATGGCCCAGAGGAGCAGCCCTATGTACTCCGGCGCGACTCCCTCCGGGAGTATCACCGCCTTTTCGCTCTGTTGCAGATATTTGGCCATGGATGTCGCCATCGCCGCTAGTTGGTCCTTGTTGTCAAACCAAGACTGTATCTCCAACATCCTAGCTAGCTTCACAGGGTCACCGTCTGCGATCCTCATGTATCAGTTGTACTCCTCCATCGATCTACTTCTCCACAGCACCTTCACTCGCCGGCGGTGGTTTTTGAATGGAAGAGGAGAGGAGCAGCGCTGGTTTTGGATTAGAACGGGAGAGGAGCGACGCTGGTTTTGGACTGGAACAGGAGAGGAGGGGCGGTGGTTTTGAAATGGAAGAGGAGAGGAGCGGCGCTGCATTTAGATTGGAACAGGAGAGGAGTGGTGGTGGTTTAAGAGGAGAAGAGCGGAAGAGCGGCGCTGGTCTTGGAAGTATTTTTTTGTTGTTTTGGGTATTTTGGATCGAAGTTTGACCACGTACTGTATTTGACAAGCAAAATGTGAATGCATGTCACCAAAAATTGTATCGTTTGGTTCGTATCTGAATGTACTTTCAAATTATATTATTTTTGCAACGTATAACATATATTTTATGTGTGAAGAGAGCAACACTAGCAAGCAAGCGCTGAGGCTCCTGCCTATATAGTGGAGTAGTACTAGTTTTCTTTTGTCTACCGGAGCCGGCTTGAACTCGTCAATGACTGTCGAGAAGTCTTCATGCATGTCGCCCAGAGGCGCAGTTGTCGTCATTTTGATCTGAAGCGCCGGATTATAACATATAACACGAAAAAATGCCACATGACAAGAAATCATAACCTCACTGCCCAAAGGAGACAACATGAATCCCGACGGACAAACTAGACGAGGAACAAAGCTCAAATTAAAGATAAACTCATAGAAAAGGGGTCCGTCGATAGATGTCCTAATTAACATAGCCGGCTTGACCTAGATGGCAGCCGAGTAGTCACTGTTCGTGCATGTGCCCCCAATGACTAGCCCAACTCAGTTGTCACTGTTTAACCCTCGCAGTGATCCGAAGCACATGACACCTAATTTTGTGAGATGACAAGAAACCTTTTTTTAGATTTCTCACCACAACTACAGCCATGTACCACACAGCCTGCACGATATGTAGACGATAGCCAATCCAGGCGTGTCTGCTGGAGTCTGGTGACATGCATGGACAAACTGATCTTTCGTGTCTTGCAGGGATCGTCCATGCACCAACGTAGTACAACACTTCTCTAGTACTATCGCTCGTCTCCCTCTTCTATTAAGTCACCCGACTTGCGGGACCGGGGAGTGTGCCTATGGTCGGTTCTCAATTGCCGTGCCACATGTGTGTGCAAACGCAATGTGACGCGCATTCCATTCGGAGAGCAGCGTGCCAGACCGACCGACCGTCTGGGTGTGACACGAACGCGATGGGCGTGCTGTATACTCCGTACATGTGTACCGCCGTTTTCTAGACGCTTTGCTCCATGGCGCGGGCGCAATCCATGGATACAAAATTAGTATACTGTATACTATTTAAAAGTCGAGGGCGGGGCTTTTCCTGCGCAGTAGGCGGGGCAGTTCCGCCTAGTCGGTTCGACAGTGACGCCAGAAGACGAGGGAGTAGGCTGCTGCAAACGTAGGGCTGTGTGATTTGACAGCGAGTTACTGCTGGACAGGTGGGGCCCCGTGATTTGACTTGCCATTATCATTTTAACTGCGGCTCTATGACCGGTGTGAGTCTCCCGATTCCTGACCACCTCCATACAGGTGCCTCTCCCAATGCTCCACCATGTAGTAGAGGCCGGCTCTAGCATGAGAGCCCACTTCTCCACTTTTTCCTTTCCTCTCTTTCCTCCACATATGCAAAAATGTCATGTAAAGCGCACTATTGTACTTACTTTTACTTGCTCCTACATGTGCTTAAGCTTGCCACATAGGCATAAAGTCTGATGTGGCAAATTAATCAAGAAGAGAGAGACTAGTTTGGTGACCCAAGGAAGAAACGGTACTAAGCGCGTGTACCTAGGTGAAAAGACAATTTTGAGTCTATAGCTAATTAAATGAAGCAAATTTAGCAACACCATTTCATTGGAAGAGGTCACTCCTTGGCAAATGCAATAAATACTAGTACTCCATGTGTCCCATAATATAAGAACGTTTTTGGCACTACACTAGTGTCAAAAAGGTTCTTATATTATGGGACGGAGGGAGTACGAAGAAAGAGATAGAGAGGAGTAAAAAAATTACAATTATAGCCAACCTTATAGCCAACCTTGTTGTAGTATGAGTGACTAAGTGATGACTATGTATGACATGCCAACATCAGATAGCCTAACGCACCGTGTTAAATCTCCAAGGGCGCGACCGCGCGAGCGACGCGACGGTCGTGGTAGGCGCGACCATGATACGGGCTGCTAGCAGCCCTTGGATCTGAGATCAAACGGTCGCATGCTAAGTTGCTGAAAATTTGTAGAATAACCCTCCAGTATAGGATATTCACCCATAGGTCTAGAATCACGCCATGCAACCGTTCGATCTCAGATCCAAGGGCTCTCGAAAGCTCGTATCATGCGAGAATGGAAAGCCACTACCCTGCCGTTCGCACGCTGGCAGTTCGCTCCTACTCGTCCCCGCACGTCCTTCAATACTACGACGGTTCACTCCTAGTCGTCCCGTCCATTCACATTACGGCAGTTCCACTAATCCTAACCTTCCTCCCAAATCCATGGTGTCCCAAATCTCCATGATCGGCGGTGAGTACAAGGTTAGAACCATCACCGGCGATGAGTTCGACGTCATCTACACCCGTTCTCCCACGACGGTGAAAGGATGCCTTTCTCGCTTCAGACGCATGCTCGAAGACTCAGATGATGAGTGGCTCGCTGGGCTAGATGTTGAGTACACCACAGTCCTGGGACGAGAAAAGGATCTAAAGGACGAAGAGAGGAAGAAGCCCGCCCTGATCAAGGTTTGCGTGCATGACTTATGCTTGGTCTACCACATATGCCATGCCGACGTTGAGTGCCAGGATTTTAAGGACTTCCTCGAGAGCAACCTAGTCAAATTTGTTACTGTAGACTTTGGTAACGACAAAGAAGTCCTGCATCGGATAGGCCTCGTTGTAGGCAACACCTTCGACCTCTAGAAGAATCGGCTGGTGTCCTCTCGCCAGCCTTCAATGCTGACCCTGGCAGGAGCCATGGTTCATCCTTCGTACGGTGAACTGGAGAAACCTCCATACACGTTTCATCGTCATGCATGGCAGTGGAATTTACTAGATATAGACCACATCCACTACGCTGCAATGGACGGCTACCTTTGCTTCAATATCTACAAGGGTTGGATGAAGAGCAACAGCCAAGTGTGCGGTTCAAGCAAAGAAGTATCGGCCAAGAGGAAGAGGGACAAGGACGAAGTCGAGGACGTGGATGGGACTCTGAGTAAGGTGCCAGTGTCGTTGCTCATGGTGGTTCTAATGCAGTGTCTACCGGAATAGTTGCAAAGTTTAATTTCAGGTGTGCTTAATTTAATTTGAGGGGTGTGTTGTGCTGAGCCCCCGGCAGAACTATGTTATGTTTCTTCTTGTTACTTTAACTCTTCAGTATGTACATACTAGTATTTCTTACATTTCATCCTTTAGTTGGTAGAGTACTACCACTCGTTTCTTCACATTATATACGTACAATATATATGGCCAACATCATATAGCCAGCAGCTTAGTTGTCAAAGAATTTCAGGGTGCTTAGTTTTGTCAAAGAATTCCAGGATGCTTAGAGGGTGCTTGGATCCAAGGGACTTATTTTAGTCTCACTGAAAATAGTCTCTTTAAGAGGCTAAAGTTCCAAGCACCCCTGACTAAAGAGGGGCTAAAACTAGTCTTGAGACTAAATTTTTTTAGTCAGGGGTACCCCTACTAAAATGTGGATTAGTCCTCTCTCTACTCATTTAACTCCTCTCCTTTAACACAGGCGAGTTCTGGATTGGAGGGTTTGTGTAACATCCCAAATTTCCAATTTGGAATGTTATACATAGATCATCATTGCATATCATGTTTTCATTGCATTTTGACAAATCCTCGATAAATCCTAAGCAACTCAAGGACCCTCGGAGAGAGTTGGGGATTTTCCCGAATTATTTTTTTTCAATTAATTTTTCCAACGAGGATTGTGGTTTTAATTATTTTTCTCTCCGGAAAAATATTTCATTTTAAATAAACGAGAGGAGAAAATATGACTTCTCCAAAACAATTGAAATACTGGAGTAAAAATGTTAAAATCATTATTTGAAATTTATTTGGATTTTATTTGCAATTTTTATTGCATTAAAAATATTGCATGTTTTCAAAATATTTATTTTTGATTTTAAAAATGTTCACCCTATCTAGATTTTCTAACTAGACGGGGAAAATTTATTTCACATTTTTCTGATTTTTATTCATTTTTCTATGCAATATTTTCCGCGGAACCTTTTTAAAAAAATAACGCCCGCGCCGACTGGGCCAACGGCCCAGCCGACGGCCCGCCCGCGGCCTCTCCTCCTCCCGCACGGGACCTCGCCGCCCGAGTCCGGCCGCCGCACGACACCTCCGGCCGACCCCTTCCCCAAGTCGCCGCCGCCCCCCCCTCCTTAAATACCCCCCCACTCTCTTCTCTCCT